>NC_142941.1:28483041-28503283 GCF_046866305.1 Octopus bimaculoides | reverse complement strand
CGATCGCGAGATGTTGAACGGTTCCGATAGATGGCCGTTCACCCATATGACCGAGCAGATGCCGCTGTATAAAGCAGCTATTCACTCGCGGAAGACCGGACCGAAACCAGCTGCCAGTTATCGATGGTCGACCCTATCGAAGGCTTTAGACTGATCTAAATTGATCAAAGCCCCACCCGCGCCAGCTTCGTTACCCACCCTCTCTATGATGTAGCGCATTAGATGGAGGTTGTCGTGGATAGACCTGGTCGGCACAGCGCATGTCTGCGCCTTGCCGATCAGTTTGCCCACGACAGGCGCCAATCTCTTGGCTAGCACCTTGGCCAAGATCTTCAACTCTGTGTTGAGCAAAGTGATGGGCCTAAAGTTCCCTATAATGTCCCCCTTGTTTGGGTCCTTTCTTAGCAAAGCCACCACTCATCGACAAACAAAAGCAGTTTTGTTGCCAGTTGCAGTAGACGTTTGCCAAGACGCCCGCAAACAAGTCTGGCATTGACGTATAAAGCTCGTAAGGCAGACCATCCAAACCCGGCGATCTACCTCTCGTGCAGCCTTTCATCGCTTCCTGTACTTCCCAGGTAGATATGGGTCCTTTGCAGCACTCGGCCTCACTGGTCGAGAGTTGCGGCAGGCCGTCTAGGTACACACCGAAGTCTGTTCCGTCGTCCGTCCTACCGTTCGTCCCGAACTATCGAGCAAAGTGCTGCTGAAAGGCTGAACACATCTGCTTTGGTTCCGAAATCTCGCAGTCGTTCTGGTCCACCAAAGACCGAATGGTCGCTCTGTTCCCACGCTTCGCCTCAACCACGCGGGGCCCCATCGAGCGGCCTTAGTCCCCTCCCCGCTGACCGAAAGTGCTTTAGCTCTGACAACGCAGCTTTCATGCTTGGCATCAAAGTGTTGGTCGAGGGCCAACTTCGCTGCTAACACGTCGGTTGCGATGCCTGTCCTAAGAGCCTCGTCTAGTTTGTTAACTAAATCCCGATCTGTTTTCTTACTTTCTACAGCTAGAACCTTACTAAACCTAATTGATTCTGCTCTAATTGCCCGCTTCAGGGCGAACCACCACTTGTTGTTGATGATTTGCCCCGGTTAAAGCCCTCTTAACTAATAAACTAATCCAGTCTCTGTAGGCTTTGCACGCCGTTATTGACGTGTTTAGCTTCCAGTAACCGGGGCCTTGTCTATGAAGCCTATCTAAGTCGACCGTACAGATCACGAATTTGTGGTCCGTGTAGCCGACTATGTTGAATTGTGGACACCCCATGCTATCCTTATCCGCTGGCCTACAGAAAAATCTAAGTACGATCTAAACGACCCGATGCGATTAGTCCAAGTCCACATTGGCACATTCGGGTTGTCTAGTCGATACCTGTCGGACAGCTGAAAGCGTTTGAGCAGGTTGGCGAGGCTCTTGCATCCCCCTTTCCTATTAGATGCTCCCGCACCCACCCTATCGATACGTTCATCTAGGACAGCGTTCCAGTCCCCAACTAGCACTAAAGTGCGAGAAGTACCTTGGAAAACCTCCAGACGTTTGAAATAATCCGACTGCCCTGCTCCTGTCGGAGCGTAAGCAACCAGTAGTCTGAAAGCAGCGCCATCACTACTATCGACGTCCAGGACCACCAACTTACCTTCCGGATTCAGGAAGACTGACCTTATTTTCAAGTCTAGGCCTTTCCGAAATAGCACCGCAGTACCTCCACCGCCCGCTCCCGGCTGACACGGAGATAGGAAAATCTTGTACCCGCCAAAAAGGGCTGCTAATTACTGCGGGTTGGAGAGCCTGGTTTCGCTAATGGCTGCTACATCTACACTGTAAGACCTCTGGTCGTTCAACAGGTGACCTTGTTTCCAAGGCGACCCGAGGCCTCTCACATTTATGCTTCCGATTCTGAGAATTACCATGTTTTTTTAAAAAAGTAAAGTATTAGAGGAGAAAAAGCTCTACTTACTGTTTTCTGGTGGGGTGGCTCCCCTATGTTTTCGTGTGGGTGTTTCCACTAAATTCCGATAAAGGCTTTGGGAGAAGCTTCTCCCTAGCGGCCCAACATCATTCGGAAACTTTTCTTTTATTTTATTATAGTTTTCTTGGGTAATAATAATATCAAAGATCTTCACCAGTTAACAAAAAAAAAAAAAAAGAAAAAGAAAAAACAGCCTGCTGGGTGTTAACAATCTATTCGTTTGCGAGTTATTAACACCCAGCAGGCTGGGTTTTTTTTTTTTTGTTCTTGTTAACGGGTGAAGATCTTTATATTAACCAAAATTCCCAGATTCGTAATCTGTACATTTTTCTACGTGGATTAAAAAAAAATACAAATTCGAAAAAAGTTAAAAATTAAGAAAATGGAATGGGGTTGAGGGTAGTAAAATTTTGAAATGTGATCTCTGGGCAAAATCGTATTCCCCTACTTCGAAAACAGATTGGAAAAATTATGAAAAACTGAAACGGGTGATGTACACATTCTTTACCTCCGCCGAAGGTCCTTCGTTTCGTATTGTTGACATTTACAGGGTGTTTTTACGAATCTAGGAAAAGTACAGAATGCGATTTTTAAAACCAAACCAGACTTGCTTTTTAAACGGTTGCCAGACTTTAATGTTATAAACACCCAGATATTCACAATTTCATTAACTTTACATTGGAAACAGCTTATTTGTTTTAATTTTAGACACACCTTTTCTTTCTATAATTAAGATGCACGTATTTAGATTGTTTTTTAATTTCAGAAACATCGGAAAAATTAATCAATGAAATAAAAAATATGACAATTTCAAATAATTTTCTAATATTATTTTACTTGACGATGTAGTCCATAAAAGTGAAAGCAGGCAACATGATTAAAAACTGAAAGAAAAACAGTGTACCAGGAAAATGAAACTTAAAAGGATATCCTATCAGTTTATAAAAATAACGATGATTTACAGCCGAAGTACTCTTTGCATATTGTCTTGTGTTTGGAAGCATTATCTGTTCCACTTAAAGAAAATTTAAAATATTACTCTTTATAATTTAATTTAATTTAATAAAGATGAAAATCTTAAGGAGATGCATTGAATACGCACCCTACTTCCTTCTTCTCAACCCCGCCAAATTTCCTTCAAACTCCCGTAACTATCATTTACGATATTTTAACGAATGACTTTTTTTCTTTTTTATTTACTTCTCAGTTCGTCTTCTCCACGACTTTCGTTGGATTCGGTATAAACTTTTTCCTGTACTTAGTGATTGTGTTAGTAGATGGATATCAGTGTGAAATATTAATTAATAAAATATAACACTTCTATTGAAGGTTAAATAACATTACATTAGTACAACAGATAATGAGAGAATTGAAGAGATGTCGGTGAAACAAAAAGTTGTGGAAAAAGAAAATAAAGTAAGTTGTGTTATTTAAATCGAGGATTGTAACTATCATAACATTTAGAGGAGAGTTCAAATATTACTTACGGTCGCCGAGATTCGTAACTTTTAACTATAAGTAAATAAAATGAAACTAATTTTTCTTACGTCACCGATTGAAAAGTAGGGCGATTCGGGGAATATTTTCATCTTATCTTGAACAACAGCAACAAATAAATATGAATCTGGTGAGTTGCCTCTATATGGCTTTTTCATTTTATTGTATTCCACATGCCGAAGCACTTGTAATTCATATTAAAAAAACCTTTCTTACCCCTTCATCGTACCTTTCATGTTTAAAAATTATTTATTCTTCGGTGGAGTTTCGGATCACGTAAGTTGGATTTCTCCGTTTTGACAGGGATATTGACTTTATTTATTTATTTACCACTTCGGCCTTCGAAAGGATAAGGGGCATCTTTCTTTTGAAAAAAAGTTTGAAAATTAAAATTTTTTTTTTGTAACCCCACCCTTCCAGACTGATTTTGACCAATTTTTTGGCACTACGCGCTTAAAAACTATGGGAGAAGCTTTTTCGGTTAAAAAAAAAAAATAATAATGAATATTTTCACACGAAAAAGTGTGTGATTTAGGGGAGATTTGGCAGTTGTTTCTAGCACGCTCCATGACCACTTTCTTTGTTACTCTGACATGGATTGATATTTCTCGATTTTTTTTTTCACACCATAAATACACTTATGCTATTTATAAAATTTGGGAAATTCATGATTACCCCCCCCCCCCCCCCCCATGTTTCTGTTTATAATTTTAAAATATTGAAGAGCCTGTGAAGGTAATTGCTGGGATTTAGCTACAGTGAGTTGAAAAAGAGATAATAACATACTTTTTTCTGAGTATGCGGAAAAATATGGACATTACGATTCTGATAAAAATTTCAAAACATTTCTGTAGTTACGGTTAGAGTTAGTGTTGGGAGAAAAAAGTCAAAATGTAAGAATTTGTGGGGCGGGGAATTTCACAATGCCGATTTTTGTAACCTCCGTATCCGAAGACGGGGTGTTTTGTTTGGCTATTGTTTCTTGCACGTCCCACGACCACTTCCTTTTTTTTTTTCAGTACGATACAAAAACTAAAGGAACTATGTTTATTCCGTGTTTATCGATTTTTTTTTTTTTTCAACAAAAATTACATTTTTTTCACACTTACTATTTCTGTAAAAACTTTGGCGAAGGTAAAGCGTATGTATCCCACTCCGCTTCCGTTTTTTTTCTTGTTTTCTTTAAATTTCTTCGGATTTATATGTTTTCTATATAGGAGATTACGATTTTAATTTCTCTCTTCCTCAGCCCAATTTCTTAATTTTCACTTGTTTCGAATTTAAAAAAAAAATTCTCTTAGAAAAATATGGAGATTACGAAATTGGAAAAAATTTCGGTTAATGTTTACAGTATTACTCGGAAACGAAATTAAAAGAAAAAGTGCAACGGGTGTAAAAAAAAAAAACCTGTAGGAAATGAATATGAAAACAAAAATGCGCGGAAAGCAAAGGGATGGGGAGGACTTCGGAAAATTCACAGGATCCGAGTTTTTCCCCTCATAACTTTTAGGAAAATGGGGTTTTTTTTTAATGAAATTTTATATAGATACCTTTTAAATCGGTATAGATTACGATTATAAAGAAATTTGTGGGTAAAATATTTTCCAAGGGGATTGGGAGAAGACTTCGAAAAATTCACAAGATCCGAGGTTTTCGCCCATAACTTTGAGGAAAATAGATATCTTTTAATGAAGTTGTATATGAATACCTTTCAAACGACATGCATTACGGATGCCTAATGTGCCGTAAACCCCTTATTTTTGTTCGAGGAAGAAAATGGTGGGGGACCCCCCCAAAATGCGTTTTTGAACGTGAGATACGAAACTGCATTAACCACTTTTTAAAACCCATATTTTAAGATAACATTTTGCAGAAATACGTTTTCTAGAGTGTGGATTACATTAGACTGAAAATTCAAACAAGTTTGAAAAGAATAAGTGAAAATGCTGAAGTTATAAAAATTAGTGGTAACGAAATTTGGACAGGAGAGAGAAAGAATGATACAAAATCCTTACAAGAACCACGTTATATACAATTATATACAATTTCATTAAAAGATATCCATTTTCCTTAAAGTTACGAGGGAAAAAAATCAGATCTTGTGAATTGTCTGAAGTCCTATCCCCACCCCTCCGGAAAGGATTTTACCCACAAATTTCTTTATAATCGTAATCTATGCCGTTTGAAAGGTATCTATATAAAAATTCATTAAAAAACCCCATTTTCCTAAAAGTTACGAGGGAAAAACTCGGATCTTGTGACTCTTCCGAAGTCTCCCCCCCCCATCCCGTTGCTTTCCGCGCATTTTTGTTTTCATATTCATTTCCTACACACATTTCTACACCCGTTGCATTATTTTTTGGGATCTTTTTTAAAACGGGGGCCACATTTTTCATTAACGAAACACTTTGAAACTTGGAACACTGGTAGAATGTGTCATATAAAACATCTTTTTCTCTTAGTCTTCTTTAAAAAAAAAAGAAATCCATAAGTTAATCCATGTTAAAGTTGTCGTTAGGGTTAAAGCAAATTTAAAATGAAAAAAGCAAATAAAACGAAGGTATGGAGATTAAATACGCTTTACATCGCTTAATCAGCCAAAGGAGTAAATATAAACAACTGAATACTTGTCAGTGATTGGTTGAAATTATCGAAATAAGACAATTTTTTACATGAAATAAATTCGAATACAAAAATATTTTTCTGTTCTATAACACAAAATAGATAAGTATACGAAGTTTGAAAGTCTTTCCGTACCAAAAACACTACGTAAAACATTAATGAAAAATGTGGCCCCCGTTTTAAAATAGATTCATTTTTTGTATTTCGTTTCCGGGTAATATTGTAAGCATTAACCAAAAGTTCTTTTTAAAATTTTAATTAGAAAATACCCTATTCCCCTATCGCTCACCCGCCTTCACTCTCCGTCAGAAAGCTAAAAACTCCGAATGTTTCACTTTCGTCTGATGTTTCACGCATGTGTAGATTTCACCTGAAAGAGCAGGTAAAAACATATCAAACCACCACCAGAAAACTCGACATGCTAGAAACAACAGCTAAACGACATTTAAAAAAAAAGATAACGTAATCACTAGCTACATATTTTCTACGATTTCTGAACAAAGTTCATTTTAAGTTTATAGAGTACCGCAGTTCCCCATGTATAGGTAATAACTTTTTTTCTAAACAATAGTCATGATTCTTCCATAATATAAGTTTTTACAAAATAAAAACAAAGAAAAGAAAAAAAAAGAGAAATAAAACATCAATGCAGCACCAAATGCTTCAATCGGTGGCACATTACAAGGTTCAGTGGAACCTACTGAAGCAAGCCAGCACGCTTGCAGCATTACCACTGGCGGGGCTAGGCGTTGGAAAAGCCGGGCAACCTCACGAGCTTCATCAGAAACCTCGGTGTATCGAGCTGCCAATGATGACAAGAACTTCGCGGTTAGTGGCCCACGGGTTGGAAGAAATAGTTTACTGCCAGGTCCGGATACTTCAGGGTTTTGTTTCGTTCGACAACGGAAGCAATCTTCCAAAAAGTAAAAATAATAGAAATAAACTAACAGTGCAACGGAAGGCCAGTAATGCAACCAACCGTTAAGAAAGAATGCAGACAGGTAAGGATATAGAAAAACACTGACCTGCCCCACCCCTTCTATTTTTCAATGGCACACTCAGGATTAGAACTTAAGTACTTAGTACTTAAAAATCGATTTGAAAAATGTTTTAAGAAAACTAATTTGAAGCAAGAATAACAAAAACATAAAAAAAACCCCCAAAAGTTTACTAACGAGGCTGGTCATAGACTTGTCTAGGAAGACGAAGACATGACACTGAACAAAAGCAACGTCAACAGTTTGATTCGGCTTAATGAAAGTTTTGCGGGCCTCTAACCGAAGGCCGTCTCTTTCAAACTTAGATTACTAACTGGAGAAATACAGGAAGCCCAAGATGACTACTGGAATTGCTATTGGTGAAAACAGGTCACATGGTGTCAGAATAAGATTGGTTTTACACACACTCACACAAACATATTTTTATGCAATCCTAACGTGCATACGCAAAGACCAGCATCAGGAACCTGTCGTCAAACATGGGTGTTTTCGAACACAAGACGATGCTCGGCGTCTGGTAGGATTATGAAGTGATAATTTACTACGAGTTCGTTCTGGACAGTCGAACCCAGCGATGCTAACCTATACTCCGAACTGCTGGAGAGGATGTATGCTGTTGTACGGTAAAAATACCCGGCATTGGTTAACAGAAAGCGAGATCTTCTGCAGCAAAACAACACGGCATAACTACAGGGTTTTACCCCCCAGACTTTGAGAGGTCATAACTTTCAGAAAAATGAATTTTTTTAATGAAATTTTCTACGCATATAGTATTAACTATGTAGAATCCGAATATACAAAAAATTCCGGTGAAAGTTTTTGGGAATGGGGGTGGGGGACAATTGTCGGAAATTCCAACGGAGTCCACTTAAATTCCTCTTAACTTCCAGGAAAATTAATATTTTTTCGTGAAATTTTCTACAAATAAACCTTGATGTATGTACATATCGTGCATGTAGGAATTTTGAAGGAAACAACTGCAGGTTATTTTTGAGAAGCGTTCCCCTCTCGGTGGTGTTTCGGAGCAAGTCGTCCATATTTGTTTCATTTTTGTCGATTATGTGCGTATGTGCATCCGTAGATTTCTAGACAGTGAAGAGAAGCCGTCATAAGAAAACTTTCGTTACAAATAACTTGCACACGATTTTTTTTTCTCAATAGAAGTAAATTCCAAAGTAAACGTTTCTAGTAGAGAAGTAGAAGAGAACAGGAGCAAAGATAGGAATATACACGCACGGTTAAATATAGAAACTATCACAGTGTCGCTTCCCGAAGAATTTTTAAATGTTAGCTTTCCGAAACTTTTTTTCAATCTTGCAAAAACACGAAGATTAAGAATAAACAGAAAAAGTACACAAATATATTTTACATACCTGTTGTATACGCCGGTTTTGTTTTTTTCACTTTAAAGGTGGATTAATCCCAACAAAATAACAAGTTTAGTCACTGTTTCAGTACGTTTGTGTTCTTCATTGATCTTATGTGAAATCTTGTATTAGTTAAAAAATGTTTGTTTAAAAAGAAAGTATGTCATGTGTATTTAAAATGTGTATTGCTCAGCAATTTGAGCAAAGAGGTGCTCAAACTGTCTAGTGGAGTACCTCTTCCGCCACATGAATTCTATTAAATACGTGGAAAACAACTCGGATGAGGTACCATAAAGTTGCCGATATTTGCGCTTAGCATGCGCCCACATTCCTTCTACATGATTTGTATGTACACCTGTGGCTTCATCAACAAATGAAACTGAGTGGTTTACCGTTAAATGCAGGAACCCTTGCTGCTGCAAATTGCGATAACCTGCCCATTCATCGGTGAAAATGATGCTTCCTGGACGGACATGTTGCCGGATAATGGATTCCAAGGAATCCATGGACCGGCTATTATCCGGGCATATAGATAAAAAGCAATTGGCGGGGTTGTCCAATTCAACCCCACCCAACACCCAAGTGCCGTCGTAGTGTACACCCCGCCGATACTTTCGGTGCATGAATTTCGATTCATCGATGGCAACTACGACATCAGGGCCGCCAATCATTATTGGGTTAGCAATTAGGTGTTGTGCCAGGATATCTCGGCAGAAATTGGCCCAATCCACCACAGTGGACCAACTCGCAATTTGTAGTTCGTGCATAATTCTACGCAAGGGCACATCAATAGACCACCAATACAAAAAGAGCAGTATTGTTTTCAAAGGCAAATTGCTCTTTTCGAAAATGAACAATTGTGGACACAGTCACAGACATGCGCTGCTGCTAAAAGTCCATATCTTTTCAGCCATTCAATGAGATGGTCCTGGTCACGGCTGATTTCATACAAATCATCCAAGCGAAACGGAGGACATTGCATAATATTCATCCTGAGTGGCAACAGAATAAATTCGCTTGGATGATTTGTATGAAATCAGCCGTGACCAGGACCATCTCATTGAATGGCTGAAAATGCTTTTCTATTAGAAAAGGATCGTTTTTCCAAAAGAGCAATTTGCCTTTGAAAACAATACTGCTCTTTTTGTATTGGTGGTCTATTGATGTGCCCTTGCGTAGAATTATGCACGAACTACAAATTGCGAGTTGGTCCACTGTGGTGGATTGGGCCAATTTCTGCCGAGATATCCTGGCACAACACCTAATTGCTAACCCAATAATGATTGGCGGCCCTAATGTCGTAGTTGCCATCGATGAATCGAAATTCATGCACCGAAAGTATCGGCGGGGTGCGCACTACGACGGCACTTGGGTGTTGGGTGGGGTTGAATTGGACAACCCCGCCAATTGCTTTTTATCTATATGCCCGGATAATAGCCGGTCCATGGATTCCTTGGAATCCATTATCCGGCAACATGTCCGTCCAGGGAGCATCATTTTCACCGATGAATGGGCAGGTTATCGCAATTTGCAGCAGCAAGGGTTCCTGCATTTAACGGTAAACCACTCAGTTTCATTTGTTGATGAAGCCACAGGTGTACATACAAATCATGTAGAAGGAATGTGGGCGCATGCTAAGCGCAAATATCGGCAACTTTATGGTACCTCATCCGAGTTGTTTTCCACGTATTTAATAGAATTCATGTGGCGGAAGAGGTACTCCACTAGACAGTTTGAGCACCTCTTTGCTCAAATTGCTGAGCAATACACATTTTAAATACACATATACATGACATACTTTTTTTTTAAACAAACATTTTTTAACTAATACAAGATTTCACATAAGATCAATGAAAAACACAAACGTACTGAAACAGTGACTAAACTTGTTATTTTGTTGGGATTAATCCACCTTTAAAGTGAAAAAAACAAAACCGGCGTATACAACAGGTATGTAAAATATATTTGTGTACTTTTTCTGTTTATTCTTAATCTTCGTGTTTTTGCAAGATTGAAAAAAAGTTTCGGAAAGCTAACATTTAAAAATTCTTCGGGAAGCGACACTGTGATAGTTTCTATATTTAACCGTGCGTGTATATTCCTATCTTTGCTCCTGTTCTCTTCTACTTCTCTACTAGAAACGTTTACTTTGGAATTTACTTCTATTGAGAAAAAAAAATCGTGTGCAAGTTATTTGTAACGAAAGTTTTCTTATGACGGCTTCTCGTCACTGTCTAGAAATCTACGGATGCACATACGCACATAATCGACAAAAATGAAACAAATATGGACGACTTGCTCCGAAACACCACCGAGAGGGGAACGCTTCTCAAAAATAACCTGCAGTTGTTTCCTTCAAAATTCCTACATGCACGATATGTACATACATCAAGGTTTATTTGTAGAAAATTTCACGAAAAAATATTAATTTTCCTGGAAGTTAAGAGGAATTTAAGTGGACTCCGTTGGAATTTCCGACAATTGTCCCCCACCCACATTCCCAAAAACTTTCACCGGAATTTTTTGTATATTCGGATTCTACATAGTTAATACTATATGCGTAGAAAATTTCATTAAAAAAATTCATTTTTCTGAAAGTTATGACCTCTCAAAGTCTGGGGGGTAAAACCCTGTAGTTATGCCAACAACACAATATCATATACCGCTCGAACGACTCAGAATAAATTCCAGAAACTTGAAGGAGTCGAACTGATCCCACACCCAGCACATAGTCCGGACCTAGTTCCTCGGATTATTACTTGTTCCGATCCATGGCTCGCTAACTACGCTCGCGGTGCTTCAACAACCAAGAGGTGGAAGCTTCGGGGAAGTAGTTCTTCGCCTCGAAAAGAAAACTGTGGCTTCACACGATGGCCTCTATTTTGAATGTGAGGCTGCTTTTGTTGTAACTTGACGAATAATGCAAATAAGTTTCTAAAATATTGCAAAGCTTTTGACTCAACACAATAATTATAAGTATGAATGAAGAAATATGCGGTGGCTCTAAAATTCACAGAATTGAAATGATAGGCTGTAAATACAATCAAGCCAACAATACATTTTCCGCGAAATATTTTTTCTTTTTCAGCGTGTCGCACTTAGTCCTTTAGAAGGTCTCGTGTAGAATTTTAACGTGGGTTACTGGAACAGTTAAGCTTATTTTTGATTTTTCAGTGCTTTTCAGCTTTGAATTTTCGAAAACTCATGAAAAATCTTGAGTATATTCTCTGAACTTGGTTTTGGTATCATTAGAAAAGTAATGAGCCAAACAATTATTTGGTACTTATTTCAGTGTCATTTAATGAAATCTTACAGAATTTTGGAATAACTTCTTTCATTTATTTTATACATATATTAGCGCTTTCATTCGTCTTTCGAACTTGTCAAATATAATTCTGTGAAAATACAGAGATCTTGCTTATTTATATAAAAACAGGTGTTTTGGGGGGTTTTGTTTATAACAGAACATTGGTTTTTTTGGGGTGAGGCTTTGGAGACCATGGAAGATGTATAAGCAGATAGATAGACAGGCAGATAGAAAGATAGATAGATAGACTGATAGTCAGACAGATAAAGAGATGGATGGGGTAAAAGAGAGAGAGAAGGGCCATTGTATTGAAATGGTCTTTTTAAGGAGAGTCAAAAAAAAAAAGGGGGTAAAAGCTTGTTTACTACTTACTCTATTGTTTTGAGAGGGTTTCTAGGGATGGTAGAAGAAGGAAGAAAAGAAAAAAGGAAGAAGAGAGAGAAAAAAAAAGAGAATAATAAATAGAAAATATAAAGAAAACAAAAAATGTCTTCCTGTTTTTTCTTTGCTTTTAGTTCTTTCCTTTTATATTCTTTGTCCTTTCTTTTTATATACTTTGAGTCCTTTTTAGAATATATTCCTGTCATACATTCATTTATTTATTTATTTTTGGTAAGGTGTAATTCTGCATGAGAGTATATTAGTATAATATTCGTAAATTTGAAAAATCAAATTAGTAAAATCAACTAGTAAAAATAACTATATATATCATATCACACACATATATATACATACAAAACGTATTCCTTGTTTTTCTTTTTTCTCTTTCAAACATTTAACTTTGGGGAAAACTTTTTTATGAAGAGTAGTTCCATTGCCTTTCGGCATTGCGGATCGTTCCGTGTACATTTATAAAAGGGAAAGATTTTGAACTTTCCGTCTCCGCATATTTCCAGATGTTTACTCAATGGAATCATTCTTAGTTCTTCTTGTCGGATATGTTGCCTGTGAATTCTTGCACGTTGACAGAGTGAGTTATTCGTTTCGCCAATGTAATTTTCTTTACAGTTTGGACAGGTGATGCAGTATATGAGATTTTGTGTTTTGCAGTTCATATCTGCATTTTTTTAAAAAATAGATCCGTTCTTGAATTTTATGTGGGAACCACTTTCTATGTATTTGTAGTTGTTGGTATTGTTACACGTTCCACATATCCTATCACCACATTCTTTTACTATGAATTCTGGTTTAGTCTCTGATCTGAATTCTGCCCTTGTGAGGTGTTTTTTAAGGTTTTTTTGGTTGGCGTCTGCTATTCCGTAAGGTGTTTTTTCAATCAGAGTTTTCATCTTGGGGCTTTGAAGGAGTATAGGCAAGTTTGATTTTATGACGTGGAATATTTTAGTTATTCTAGGACTGTATGTGTTAATGAACGGAATCGTGTTTTCATTAAATTTTTCCTTTGGTGTCCGTAGTTGGGTGATATTCAGTTCCATTGCCTTTTTAATTCCTTCATTAATTAGGCCTAAGGGGTATTTTTGTATAGTAAGGAAGCCTTTCAGTTCGTTGAGTCTGGTTTCACGCGTTTTAGGGTCACTTACTATAGCACAGATGCGTCTGGCCATGCTGTATGGGATGTTTCTTTTGATATGTGATGGGTGACAAGAATAGAAGTTTAAATATTGGTGTGTATCGGTTTTTTTGTAAAATATGTCTGTTGTGACTATGCAGTTTTGTATTTTTATGTGGATATCCAGGAATGGTAGTTCATTGCAACTGGATTCTGTTGTGAATTTGATGGAAGGGTGAAGTGCGTTTAGTATATTGTAAAATAAATTTAGATCTTCAGTTGATTTTTCCCAAAAAATGAAACAATCATCCAGGAAGCGTTTCCATTTTTTAATGTTATGTTTTTGTATTCTTGGTCAAAAGTTTTTTCCACTTCCTCATAGAGCTTTTCTTCTAAGTATCCCATAACTAAGTTTGCATATGAGGGCGCAAATCGCGTACCCATAGCCGTGCCCTTATCTGCCGATATGTTTTGTTGTCGAATTTAAAGGTATTTTCCTCTAGCACTAGACCTGTGGCCTTGGTGATGAAGTCAGTCTTGAAGCGATCATTTATCCGTTCTCTATGTTTTTCTACCCAGTGTTTGATTGCTTCTAGGCCTAAACTGTGAGGTATATTGGTATAGAGATTAGTGACATATATATGTTGTTGGCACTCCGTCGCTTACGACGTCGAGGGTTCCAGTTGATCCGATCAATGGAACAGCCTGCTCGTGAAATTAACGTGCAGGTGGCTGAGCACTCCACAGACACGTGTACCCTTAATGTAGTTCTCGGGGATATTCAGCGTGACACAGTGTGACAAGGCTGACCCTTTGAATTACAGGCACAACAGAAACAGGAAGTAAGAGTGAGAAAAAGTTGTGGTGAAAGAGTACAACAGGGTTCGCCACCACCCCTTGCCGGAGCCTTGTGGAGCTTTAGGTGTTTTCACTCAATAAACACTCACAAGGCCCGGTCTGGGAATTGAAACCGCGATCCTGTGACCACGAGTCCACTGCCCTAACCACTGGGCCATTGCGCCATATATATAGATGAGAATGTGTGTGTGTGTCTGTGTGAATCCTTAAAACTTGAGAACTACACAACCAATTTCATTCAAATTTTACACATGCCTTCAGAGGCCAAAAATTTTTTTAACTTCTTGCCTAGTGCGAGCCTATTTCAGGATTACGTGTCAAAAGTGAAAGAGTAACATCTCTATTGTAATGTCAGATAGTTTCACTTTAATACTGAAACTATTAAAGTGAAACTATTATCTCAAATATATACAGGCATACATACATATATGTAGATGTATAGGCGCAGGAGTGGCTGTGTGGTAAGTAGCTTGCTTACCAACCACATAGTTCCAGGTTCAGTCCCACTGCGTGGTACCTTGGGCAAATGTTTTCGATTATAGCCTCGGGCCAACCAAAGCCTTGTAAGTGGATTTGGTAGACGGAAACTGAAAGAAGCCCGTCGTATATATGTATATATATTATAAACACACAGACACACACCAATACTTGAACTTTAAATTGTGCCATCCACCCCATACAAAATGCAATATCCCATACTGCCTAGCCAGGAGAATATGTACTATTGTAGAGGATATAGAGACCAGAAATCAGCGCCTGATGGAACTGAAAGAATTTCTGATAAAGCAAAAGTACTCGTCACGACTCATAGAAAATGGTATTCAGCGGGCTTCGAAAATACCCATACAACAACTGAGGACACCGCAAAGAAGAGACAGACAGGAAAGATCATTCCATTTATAGTGACACAAAATCCATGCCACCAGAACATCTTTAATATCGCCAAAGCGAACTTACCGATCCTTGCACAAAGTAAGGAATTGAGAAATATCATTACAGATCAAAATAGAACTCTCAGTAAGAGACGACCTAAAAACTTGAAAAAGCTATTAACAAAGGCAAGGTTTGACCTCAGCAACAAAAATCAAACATTCACTGTATCCAAATGCAATGATAGGGGATGTGGTACATGCCGATCAAGTCATACCGGCCCATATATGAACACAAAAACAGGGAAAATATTCACCAATGCGAACATGAACTGCAAAAGTAGAAATCTAATCTACTGCATCAAATGCCCTAATTGTGAAGAACTGTACGTTGGCCAGACAGGTAATGCACTATCGGAACGCTCACGGGTGCATCGACAACAGATTAAAAACCCAGAAGTCCGCCAAATACCACTGAGTAACCATCTGGCAACATGTGGTCATCAAACTTTTATTATATTTCCATTCCATAAACTTTACAACCAGAATGAAATTGAGAGAAAATGCAAAGAAAAGGACTTTATTAAGAAATTCAAACCTACTCTTAACAAACAATGATTAAATTTATCCTACTTGGGGTTTAAAAAGCTGATCCCTATAACTAAAACACAAAAAATCTCTCAAACGTCATCATTTCTAAAAATAAACTTCGCATCATTTCTAAAAATAAACTTCGCATCATTTCTAAAAATAGCCAAACACCTACTGGGGTTTTAAAATCTTATCCATATAACCAAAACACACAAAAAATCTCTCAAATGTCATCATTTCTAAAAATAAACTTGGCATCAATTCTAAAAATAGCCAAACACATACTGCTGCTGTCCAAAGGAATAGGTATAAAAGACAGAAAACCAGCCAGTCTATTACAGTCTGTTACAGTCTGTCATACTAGCCATGATGAAATACCACAAGGTATAGAAAATACGTATTCGCCTTAATATATTTAATCCTTTATATTGAACACTCAATATTTCATATATTCAATAAGACATTCAATACTTCATTTCATTGTACCATCCATTTTTATATTATATATTATATTATATATTCCATATTCTATATCCCACATTAATTTTACCAGAATATAAATAAAACATAAAAAACAGACAGAGTTGGAACTCTTTTAAATAAAATAATATATATATAAAGTGTAGTATATTGCCACTTAAGTGTGGCTGACCCCTAGGGGTGGATGTTACTGTTGCTTTTAGCCCCAGGAGGACATCTCCTCCAGCTGGCTTATCGACACACGACTGTGTCCTGTTTGCCAAGGGAGTTATCCCTCTCACCACGACCAGCTGGTCGTGGTGAGAGGGATAACTCCCTTGGCAAACAGGACACAGTCGTGTGTCGATAAGCCAGCTGGAGGAGATGTCCTCCTGGGGCTAAAAGCAACAGTAACATCCACCCCTAGGGGTCAGCCACACTTAAGTGGCAATATACTACACTTTATCGTGCAGTTACTGTTAATACTTCATTTAGAGAATTAATATATATATATATATATATATATATATATATGTGTGTGTGTGTGTCTGTGTTTGTTCCCCCAACATCACTTGACAACCGATGATGGTGTGTTTATGTCCCCGTAACTTAGCGGTTCGGCAAAAGAGACCGATAGAATAAGTACTAAGCTTACAAAGAATAAGTCCTGGGGTCGATTTGCTCGACTAAAGGCGGTGCTCCAGCATGGCTGCAGTCAAATGACTGAAACAAGTAAAAGAGTAAAGAGTATATATATATAGATGTACACATATATATACACATATATACATGCATACATATAACCCCCCCCCCAACACACAGACATATACATAGGTGGAGGTGTTGCTGTTTGGTAAGAAACTTATTTCCAAAACATATGGCCCTGCGTTCAGTACCACTGTGTGGTAGCTTGGCATGTGTCCTCTGCTCAGAAACTGAAAGAAATTAATCGTATATATAAGTATGTATATATGTAAGTGTATGGGTGTGTCTTTGTCTCTGTGTTTCTCCCTCATCACTGCTTCACAACTGCTGTTCGTTTATTTACATCCCCCATAACTTAGTGGTTTGACAAGAAAAAACCTTATAGAAAAACCTACCAGGCTTATCAAAATAAAAAAAAAAACCACTAGGCAGTGTCTCGTATTTTTCTTTGCCTACTCAGTTGTATCTATCACATTTTTGGTAAACTTTGTAATTGAAGATTATACAAACATATATGTGTGGTGAGGCAACTACACCGTACTGCCATATCTACATCTAATTAGAGAGATCGCAAAGAGGCATTTAAAACCAATACTAGAAAAAAAAAACTTAAATGTTTGATTTTCGAAAAATTTCCTTTCTGTTCATTTTCATTTCGTCAATTTAGCAGCATCACCCGGCGGATTTACATTTCTCTTAAGCCTACTAGAATTATCCCCCCTGTTAGTATATGGATTAGTTTTATTTCTCTCCCTTGGAACTTACAGACAATCGGCTGGATCAGGTTTTTGTTAATTTGCTTCTCATTTACAAAATACCGCTTGTTCAAACGGTAGAATGCTATGAAAAAAAAAAAAAAAAAAAAGAAACAATATATATATATTTAACTATCTCGTACTTTTAACGTTTATAGAACTATATATGTATTTGTATGTATTGGGCTATCCCATAAATAATGCTGTTTTTTCAATTGCATGAAATAAAAGTCCGAGAGGGACTGGATAAACTACCTGCATCAACTTGCTATAAAAGGAGGTGGTAATTTTAACTTCTGCTTATTCTTAGTACAAGTTTTGAAGAGTGCAGTTCGATTTTAACAGTTATTTTTTCAAAGCTATAATGGAAGTGACAAAAGAGCATATTCGTCATATTTTGCTTTATGAGTTCAATAAAGATAAAAACGCAACGGAAAGTGCGAGGAATATTAATGCAGTATATGGAGATCGGACAATAAGTGTAAGCCAGTGTTAATGGTGGTTCCAGAAATTCCGAGCCGGAAACTACAGCCTAGAAGATGAGCCTCGTCCTGGAAGATCTGTAGAGCTCAATGAGGACGTCCTCCAAACTCTGGTGTAACAAAATCCCATTGTAACTATTGAAGAACTAGCAGGGAAGCTTGGATTTGGTCATTCAGCCAGTCATTCGAGCCAGCGCTAGAAGAAAAACGACCATCTTTGGTTTCAAAATGAAAGGTGTTCTTTCATCAGGGTAATGCTTGGCCACATACAGCAAGGATGACTTTCCAAAGGCTGGAGTAGTTTGAATGGGAAGCGATGCCCCACCCACCATATTCGTTGGACATTGCCCCATTTGATTATCATTTATTCTGCTGTCTACAAAATCATTTGAATGGAAAAAATAGGAATTCTGTAGATGAGGTCAGAAAAGGACTGGAGAAGTATTTTTCATCATGGACAAGTGAATTTTGGAAGAAGGACCTTGTAAGTCTACCAGATAGATGGAAGAGCATTGTTGAAGATGAAGGAAAGTATATTTTAGATTAAAAAAGAACTTTATCTTAATTTTTAAAACTAAAAGAAGTATAAAAAATACCCGCATTATTTATGAGATGACCTAATATTTACGACCATTATTTATGACCATTATTTATGGGATGACCTAATATGTACATTAGGGATACAACATTTTGCAATTCCATAGTCCTGTATCGTATTCTGATGAGCTTTTGCTAGAAAACAATGAAAAACCAATGTTTTCTTTTTGTATTTGATCAAAAAAGTTCACCCATGACTAACTTCAAAATTTTCTACTTGGTTGCATTTGGGTGGATTTCCAAAAACTACAACCCTAGTTGAATAATAAACAAAAAAGGGAAAAAGATCTAAAACGTTTAATCCATAACTGTTAAAAGAACTGTATTCTGCATTCTGGAACAATAAAAAGGTGGTAAAGTCAAATTATCCAATAGCCATGTTGCAGGATGTCATTAGAGAGAATGAAACAATAGCAGATTGGCTTTGTTCTTGCATGACCTTTATTGCTTGCTCACATCCTTGATGAATCTTTTCCTTTTCATGGGCAGCTCAATTAATAATTTTCTTTAACTAACGCTTTGAAACTTCGTATACTGGTAGAATGTGTCATATAGAACATCTTTTACCCTTAGCGTTGTTGAGAAGCTTCTATTTATGAAGTTATTTCATCTTAAAGTTGTATTTCAGTAATTTCAACCAATCAATGACATGTATTCAGCTGAATAAATTTACTGCTGTTGCTTGTCAACAACAACTTCCGGCGGTGTATATTTCGTTTATCAAACCCTAAAATCCCAACCTTAACCGTAACCCTAAAACCCCAACCCTAACCCTAAAACCCTAAAGCTAAAACCAGTACAAAATGCATGAACAATGTCATAAATGAAAAGTACACCGCCGATAGTTGTTGTTGACAAACAACAGCAGTAATTTTATTCAGCTGAATACACATCATTGATTGGTTGAAATTACCGAAATACAACTTGAACATGAAATAACTTCATAAATAGAAACTTTTCTCAACAACGCTAAAAGTAAAAGATGTTTTATATGACACATTCTACCAGTATACAAAGTTTCAAAGTGTTTAGTTAAAGAAAATTGATTAATCAAGTTGCCCATGAAAAGGAAAAGATCCTCATTGATTGCTTCTGCTGATGTTTATTTTTGATGGCTCTTGTTTCCAGTGATTTGTCAAGCATTTCAAAACAGTCTTGTAGGGTAGTAAGACTTGCAATAGGTCTGCATAATCTTCAGCTCTATACATTTGGTCACTGAACCAGTTGTCTACCCAGTCATAAGAGATCAACTGGCAGACCATCTGCAATCTTTCTCTCACATGTGGCATAAGGAAAATGCAAGAAGGGCTAAGATTGCTTGTGAATTCCATCTGGCATTACTGATGCTTGGAATTTTCTGAAACTTGATGAAAGGTAGGTTTCTGTTTTCATGGAAGAACCTGAAGGTATGGGTTAAGTGGAACAGAAACTTCATATCATCTCTCCAGCCAGCTTGATCTTCAATGTCATGAGTTCCATTCTGGAAGGAGCTTTGGAGTTCATAATTTGTCATGAGTTCTTTGACAAAACAATATTCGATGTTAGGTGAATTGCTTTTGCCTGCTAGCTCCTCATCCATAACAACATGCAGGATTCTATCCAAAACATGATGTTGGCATGTTCCTTGCTCAAGAACATCTTCTGTAGTCTAATCA
>NC_142941.1:28225541-28230541 GCF_046866305.1 Octopus bimaculoides | reverse complement strand
TACACAGTTAAAATAACATTTTCATATCTTTCTATACCTATGATTGCTTGGAAAGTGATTATCTTATAAGTGTAAGAATCTTCTACTTATATTTGCCCTCACATTTAGAGAGAAAGATGGAGTGAACCATAAAATTTTATTGTACCTATTCTTATCATTAGATGGTCCAGGAGGTGGAGGGTTATAAAAGATTTTATCAGTGAAGCTGCTATTCTGTAAAACCTTATCATAATATGGGGAAGAGTTTTCAAATATTTCACTAGATGAAAAAAGACAAGTTATTCTCTGGCTAATGTTTGGAATTAGGTTCTCAAGTACAATAGATGGGTAGCAGGAGTGCTTATTAATATGTTTTAGATTTTTGTTAGGTTTATGAAAGGGTTTATAAGAATTAGTTTTGAGGTCTAAGGAAACATAGTCAGTCCCAGTTAGGTTAATGTCAATAGAGGTTCTAAGCCTTAAAGAACTGAAGGTTGAAATCAACTGATTTCTAAAGGAGTCCCTAGCATGGCCATCACAATTGTGTGACACTGCCAAATCAACATCCTGGTATATACTGATGCTGTGGTTGGGGAATTTTAAATCAAAATGGTCTAATATGTATAAACTAACCAAATCACATATATCTGTGCTATCATAGGAACCCAATGGAACATCAAATAGTTCGTGGGGGCTATCATTTTTTGTACAGACAGATCTGTCATTGAATAACAGTGTCTTATGTATGTGTATAATGAACTTTATTTTATGCTCATCAATGGTTGCAAACTGATATGAACCCCAAAGTATCATGCAACAGTGGTCCAGATATTGACAGGTAGAAATCCACAATATTAAACTATGATTTTGCTTTATTTTTATTGTGGATGGATTTAAACCAAGATATCACTGAGTAGCTATTTGTCCATAGCAACAGGTACAAAGATTCCTTGATTCTGTTATCAATATTTCTTAAAGTTTGGCTTGCTAAACCTAGTTCAGTCTTAGCTGGACAGAAAGAACTAACTATGACTTTACTCTCAGACTGAAGATAAGAGATATGCAGTGATAGACATATGGAAGATCCTAGAGGAGGTGACACCAAAGTTTGACAGTCATACCAGTCCCTCAAACATCCATCTCATCTAAAGTGAGGGACAGATACTGCAATACCTTGGAATTCAAAGGGCCTCAGCTATTTAATATCTTGGTAAAAAACCTGGGAGACCTACATGGAATGAGGGCAGATGATTTCAAGAAGCAACTCAACCTTCTGTTGCCCAAGATCCCTAATGAATCTATATCAAGTCACGAACTGGCTGGCACAAGCTGACTATTTTGGCAAACATCTTTGGGACATCAAACTCAGGAATGACACTGGTCTCATGCCATTTCTGCTCATCTGGTCATTCTTTGCAACATCTGTTTATGTTCAGACTAGCCTTAAACACAGGCAACCTGGACTCCTGTTTCTGTCTGGAGCATGAATTAAATTTTTCTCTATACTTCAGTCCCTCACATCCTCAAATCTCCAGCACTCTTCATTTAAACTCCTTACACACACCTCACCTCTTACCTTCCACCTGCTTCCTCAATCTCAACCCTCCACACACCTACTCTACTTACTACCCAACAGCATGCACACCATTTTCATCCACATAGCATATACACATACTTACTCACATACACATACACAAACATGCACTCCTACCTACTCCACAACACACTAGCACCTACACGTGCACACACATACAAACACATACTCCTTCTTCCTACTTCACACACACCAGCACCCACACTTCTATATCCATCCTCACACACACAGCAACACATATACAATCACACATCCACACTTCCCAACACCTACGACGTTTGTCACTCAATACCTCTATCCAGGATGAGACACCTAGCCTTCTGCGACAACACATGCATACACCGGATACCTCACATACACATGCAAGTACCCATATACACATATACAAAGACACAGTATATATATATATATATATATATATACACTCACACACGCACACACACTCACACACACACACACACACATTAGCTTCAAACACACCCACTTTGTCTGATAGCCTCAAATATACACATCAGCTGAAAACAGGACACAGGCACAGATTCCCTTACACATAACACACACAATATACACACTCATAATAACGCCACACACATGTATATGCACACTCATCAATCCCCACACATAACCTCTTATACACAAATATAAAGAGAAAATAAGATTACACACTCATGTACACACAGACATGCTAAAAGCACACTGTACACATGCACATAGTAAGCTTCATACTTGTGCTTTCACACCCACACACATGCACACACACACATGTCCTTGCTCATACAAGCATACACACACACATTAGCTTCACACACACACGCACACACATAAAAAAAGTCACTGTTGTTTCTCTTGCTACCCATGCCTCAAGTCAACATCCTCTGATCATTTCAACATGCTTTAACCGTTTAATTCTGATGCATGTTCTTTTCCTTTCCATCTTTTTTCTGTTCTCATCCATCCATTCTGTAGAAGAGAGTGGACTCAAAACATTAAGACTTCTTCCATTTTCCTTAGTGTTTGTTGTTCTTTCATCTTGTGTGTGTGATTTTTCTTTGTTTTTCAATCATATATATATATATATATATATATATTTACACACATACACTATATAAATACACACACACACATAAATATATATATATATATATATATATATATATATATATACATATTCTTTTATATGTTTCAGTCATTTGACTGTGGCCATGCTGGAGCACTGCATTTAGATGAACAAATCAACCCCAGGACTTATTCTTTGTAAGCCTAGAACTTATTCTATTGGTTTCTTTTTGCCAAACTGCTAAGTGACAGGGACGTAAGCACACGAACATCAGTTTTCAAGCAATGGTGGATGGAAGGATAAGCATAGACATAAATAACAAATACATGCATACATATATACATATACATATATATATATGCATATATATATACACACACTAATACATATATATATATATATATATATATATATATATATACACACACACACACACACACACACATATATATATATATATATATATATATATATATATATATACGACGAGCTTCATTCAGTTTCCATCAACCAAAAGTAAAACTTTATATATTCATCAGTCTAACTTGTTTAGCCCTATATATATATACATATATATATATATATATATATATATATATATATATATATATATATATATATAACAAAAGAGGTGTATTTACATGCAGGAAAAAATATAGGCAAATTTGTTATTGAAAATGCACCTAAATTTGAAAAACTTGTAATCGTTTTTTAAATAAATTTATTTACATATATACCAAACTAGTTTCAACGATATTTCTTTTTGATCGATGGTAAAAATTTTAAATTATGAACTAGAAAAGCATATTTAAAAGTTTCAATTTTTATAAGTTTCAATAATATGAAATATGATTTAAATGTTCATAACATTCAATAATATAAAAAAATGTGGATCATCTTGTTTAAATCCACAAAATTCCATGGTGTTAGTAGTGATTGATAAGAAATGTGGATCATCGAAGTTACAGTCAGACTGAGTTAAGAGGGAGAAAAACAAAAAATATTATTGAAACTAGTTTGGTGTATATGTAAATAAATTTATTTTAAAACAATTACAAGTTTTTTTCAAATTTAGGTGCATTTTCAACAAAAAATTTGCATATATATATATATATATGTACAGGGTTATTCAAAGAGAATGAACCAATTTCATTACGCAATATTTTATTAAGGTAAAGCAATAGAAAACTCCAGCTAAGTCACAAGTATTTACTCACAATTAACTTTTATTTCCTGTCTTACAAGTGTTCAATGTGGCCACCACCTGCAACACAGGCAACATCAATGTGATAAGTGAATTCCACCCAAACACATATCAGCATATCATGATCCACTGAGTTGATTGCTGTTGTCATTTGATGTTTAAGATCATTGAGGTTACTGTGTAGCGGTAGAGTTTTCTCACTACTCAGTAACCTCAATGACCTTAAACATCGAATAACAACAGCAATCAACTCAGTGGATTGTGATATGCTGATATGTGTCAGGGAGGAATTCTCTTATCATGTTGATGTTGCCTATGCTGCAGGTGGTGGCCACATTGAACACTTGTAAGACAGGAAATAAAAGTTGATTGTGAGTTAGCTGGAGTTTTCTATTGCGTTTCCTTATCAAAATATTGCGTAATGAAATTGGTTCATTCTTCTTGAATAATCCTGTATATATATACATATATATATATATATTTGTATATAAAGAGTCAGAAAATGGTGAAAACTTCAGATCAACAAGAACATCAATTGAACCACATTTATAGCTTATTATTTAGTAGAAAACATGGTATAACATTTATGTGACATAACAAATCTTACGGCCACGTCCGCATCCAGTACCAATCAATGTTTACAAATAATTACAAAAATAAAATTCTTTGGTTCCCCTTTATATTGGAATTACCCATAAAAAATATTTTTTCCTCCCTAGACCAGTACTAGTTCACTCTTTTACCTACAGACTTCATAGCCCTAAGATGGTAGATTATATGCTTTTAATATTTTGGGCTTCCAGACTTCTTTTCTAGGCCATGTTTCCTTTCCTATTCCTTCTTCCTTTTGTTTATTTTGAATGCTTTTGTTTTACTCTGATGAAGCACCGTGCACTGATTCAGATGTCCTATGATGATGAAGAATTTTATTTTCGTAATTATTTGTAAATGTTGATTGGCCCCAGATGCAGAAATGGCTGTAAGATTTGTTATGTCACATAAATGTTATGCCATGTTTTGTACTAAATAATAAACTATAAATGTGGTCCAGTTGATGTGCTGGTTGATCTGAGGTTTTCTCCATTTTCTGTCTATTTAACATGGGTAACGGATACCGATAGTATATACGGATATTTTATCCCTTAGTTAGTTATTATAACCGCTAA
>NC_142941.1:28200541-28223041 GCF_046866305.1 Octopus bimaculoides | reverse complement strand
GAGTAACTCTTTTGACATTTTGTACTGAGAATATTCTGGTTGTGACCAACACTCTGTTTAAACAGAAAAATAAATATAAAACCACCTAAATGCACCCAAGATCTAAGCACTGGCATCTCATAGATTATATTCTGATCAGAAAACGTGATATGAAAGACGTTTCTAGCATTCGGGCCATAAGAGGGACAGAGAGCTGGACTGACCATCAACTAGTGCGTGGAAAAATAGATTTTTCGATAATGCCTTAAAATCGACACTCTGGTCCTAAGGTATCCAAAAAGTTAAATGTTGCAAACTTAAAATTATCAAGTAACTTGCAAAGATGCCACGATGTTATAGAAAGTATCAATCTTAACCCAAACAATCTATGGGAAGATTTCAAAACAAAAGTATTTCAGGCTGCAAGTTCGTCAGTGGGATTTATATCACATAAGTCTAGTAACTGATTCTCAGATCGATCAGCAGAAATTCATGATCTACTTTTAAAAAAACAAAACTTAGGCAATACATTTCTTTCTCAGTCTTTGAACCCAAACTCAAATGAAGCTTACAGAAAGCTGAAAAAGAAAATGCAGACTACTCTAAGGAAAATTAAACAGGATAGGTGGAATGATAGAGTAAAAGGGGCACAAGAAGCAACTGATAGAAATGATGCCAAGGGTTTGTACTCTTATGTTGAGTATGGCCTAAAATCTTCTTCAATAGCTCCAGTGAGAACAGCAAATGAACGTTTTCTTCTGACTGACACTGCTTCTATTCATAAGCATTAGGTGGAACATTTTTCTGCACTTTTGAATAGACCATCATCCGTTGACATGAAGATGATAGAAAAAGTCGAGCACCCTCCAGTTATAGAAGAGATGGCATTTGTTGGCACTCCGTCGCTTACGACGTCGAGGGTTCCAGTTCATCCGATCAACGGAACAACCTGCTCGTGAAATTAACGTGAAAGTGGCTGAGCACTCCACAGACACGTGTACCCATAACATAGTTCTCGGGGATATTCAGCGTGACACAGTGTGACAAGGCTGACCCTTTGAATTACAGGCACAACAGAAACAGGAAGTAAGCATGAGAGAAAGTTGTGGTGGAAGAGTACAGCAGGGTTCGCCATCATCCCCTGCCGGAGCCTCGTGGAGCTCTAGGTGTTTTCGCTCAATAAACACTCACAACGCCTGATCTGGGAATCGAAACCGCGATCCTATGACCGCGAGTCCGCTGCCCTAACCACTGGGCCATTGCGCCTCCACTTGAACCAACTCTAAATGACATTTATTAAGCCGTGAATAAGCTGAATAATAATACGTCTCCAGAGTCTGGTGGAATTTGACCAGAAGTCTTGAAATATGAGGGTGACAAAATGTTTGAACTCTTAAATATATTAATGTGTCACTGTTGGAGTACTGAGAAAGTGCCTAAAGACTGGATTGATGCCATTTTAGTCTCCTTGTATAAATCGGGGTCAAAAGATTTGTGTGGAAATTTTCGTGGGATTTTGATTTTGTCTGTGGTTGGAAAGGTATTTGCCCGCAATTTATTAGAATGTTTAAATACCTTTATAGTTCTAAATATAGTGTCTGAGTCTCAGTGAGGTTTTCGTTCCTCCAGGGGCACAGCTGATTGTATCGTTACTGTCAGAAATTTACAAGAAAAATGCATTGAATAGAATCTTGCTCTATACCATTGCCTTGTTGATTTGAGCAAAGTATTCAATACTGTTAATCGAAATGCTTTGTGGCTAATTCTAAGGAAAATAGGTTGTCTAGAAAAATGTGTACACTTGATCAGGGCTTTGCATCAAGATATGAAAGCTAAAGTTAATTTTGGTGGTAGGCTCTCTGAATCTGTTGCTATGGAAAATGGAGTAAAGCAAGGAGACCTTGATGCACTCACCCTCTTTGCAATATACTTTGTTGTTGTGTTGTCACATGCTTTTCAAAACTCTGAGGAAGGTACATTATATACATTATTTACATGTGACGGATATTTGTCCTCATCTTGTTTGTAGTTAACACAATGTTTCGATGTTGTTATTGTTATTATTATTATTATTGTTATTGTTCAGGTCACTGCTTGGAATCAAACTCAGAATCTTGGGGTTAGTAGCCCGCACTCTTAACCACTATGCCATATACCTGTGGGCATATGATGTAGTGGATAACTGTATTATCTGAGGAGGGTATTTACATAAAATATCAAGCAATGGGGAATGTTTTTAATCTGACCAGACTGAAATTCAAAACGAAGGTTTTTACATCAAGCATTAAGGAATTTTTGTACGCTGACGATTGTGATCTTGTCAGTCATTCTGAAACAGGTCTGCAATCTCTTCTATCTGCATTTGACTCAGCTTGTGATGATTTTTGGCTTGACCATCAACTTGAAAAAACCGGTTGTAATGCATCAACCTGTGTGTGGTGCTGTTTGTAACCCTGCTAGAATTTTTGCTAAGGGAAAGTTACTTCAGGTTGTTGATTCATTTGTCTACCTTGGAAGATCTGCTCAAAATGATGGAGATCTTGATACAGAAATACAGCTGCAAATTCAAAGGGCAGCAAAAGCATTTGGTGGCTTGGTGTCATGTGTTTGGTGCCAGCGACATATAAATAAATTTTGTATTCCTATGAAACTTGGACTTGTTATGCAAGGCATTTTAAATTGTTGGAACAATTACACCAAAAATGCCTTCATCGCATTTTAAAAATTAAAAGGAGTTCTTTTACTGAGAACACAGATGTCTTTACATCTGCAGGCATCACCTCAATTAAAGCTATGCTTTTGAGGAATCAATTGAGATGGTGTGGCCATATTGTTCGAAAGGCAGATGAATGCATGCCGAAACAGGTATTTTATGGTGAACTTGCTGAGGGGAAACATTATCAGTGTAAACCCCAAAAATGTTTTGAGGACAGCATAGAGACTACTATGAAGTCACTTGGAATGGTTCCTCGAGTTGGATGGTGAACAAAGGTGTAGAGTGGAGTGAAAGCATTTGAAGAGGCCAGGATAATGCAAGTAAGACTCAAAAGAGATCTAAGGAAGAATGTAACAATCAAGAAGGTGAATGACAATGACCTTTTTGTGTGCACAGTGTGTGACAGACATGCCTGTCTTTTGCTGGCCTCAAATCTCATCTGCGAATGCATGGAAAACGAACCTCCACTAACTATTCTGCCTATATGCCTGTGCACACCTTTGAATGCAGTGTATGCCAGAAGGCTTGCAAATCCAACAGAGGCCCCACAAGAGGCCATAAAGAGTAGAACTTATCTGCAGGTCTTGGTGGTCCAAATCAGAGGTGCAATCTATGTGGGTGTCTTTTCAGAACATTGTCTGGTTTAAAAAGCCACATCAGATGCCATGATGGTGCTAAGGTGTAGGTACAGGAGGTGGTCAAACTTTGCATAAGGAGTCGACAACCACCATATATATATATATATATATATATATAAAATATATAGTTTTAGGGAAAATAACCAAGTTTCAAGAACTCATCGATGAAAATCCACTATCACATATAGAAAAATTTATAATTAAAAGCACAATAAATGAGTATAATATAAAGTAAAGTAAATATCATAAGATAAATATAATATAATATAATATAATATAATATATATAATATAATATAATATATAATATATATAATTTTAATTTTTTATAAATTGATTTTAATTGAGTTTTTACCTGTAATTTTGGATTTTGTCCCTAATATTATTATATATATATATATATATATATATATATATATATGTATGTATGTATGTATGTATGTATGTATGTATATACATACATATATAAACATATATATAACATGGGTAAAGTAAGAAATGAAGTCAAATGCAGGAATTGATAATGGAATGGTATCTAGAATTTTTCCAAAAAATTCCACATAACATTTTATAATCAATTCACACCGAATTAGGATAGGTTTTTTTTAATTACCAAAAACCTTTCAGAAATCATTTCTTCACATAACCAAAAGTTATTAAATGCAAATCCACTTAAAGAAAATAGTAACAGCGATATTATTAATGCTAACTATTCTTTGAACAATAGTAACAACAATATTAATATTTCTGATATAAATTTGAATCAAATTCCTTTCCTTAGCAATAATTTTAAGACTAGAAACTTTGTTTATCAATGTAAGATTACTTGTGGTTCTGATGTCTTTCTTTATATGTGTAGCTCTTTGTCTCAGTTGTCAAATAGAATATCTAACCATTATTCTACATTTAGACATACAAATAAATGCAACAATACTGGGCTTAGTAAATTAATTTGGTCTCTAAAGGAACATAATAAACAATATGTATTGGAATGGAAAATTCCATCTAGATCTTTCTCATATGACAAAGCTAAATCTTGAAGAATACTCTTGTGAATGTGTTTATCATTGTAAACATCAGCAAAAACATACCTTTAGTTCCTATAAGTAATTTTTTTCAGTCTATAAAATTCAACCTTTAACTGTCTTCTTACATTTCATTTCCACTACATATATCTATTTCCATGCTTTTAAACTTTATTCCCATTCATCTATCACATTATATTTTTCCACTCTTAATTTTCTGTTAATTTCTTTCTTTCTCTAATTTACCTTTGACGTTAAATCTATTAATAGTATTTTAAAAAATAACTTACTAGCATTCTCCTTACATCATATACTTATGTACATAGTAATCACATTCAGTTAAAATGGCTTATTGATGTGCTTTGTTCCTTTTTTCCCCTGATGAGATGATTGCATTGTTTTACATCTTTTTTATTCTCTCCAGAATAATCTCAATGCTTTTTTTGAAACATATGTTGGAAATATAAATAATTTGACTCCATTTCTTAATTTATCCATGGCATACAAAAATTTCTACCTTTTTGATAGTCTGTAATATCTTTGGCACTTATGTGAATTTTTACTACCCTGGTAATTATTTATCTTTTTCTTTGTTATTCATACACATTGAAAAAATATACATACATTTATATATATATATATATATATATATATAATTATATATAAGTATATATGTATGTGTGTGTATATATTTATATATTGTATATAGATATATTATATTTATATACATTATGTTGGGTCATCTCATAAATAATGCGATTTTTTCAATTGCATGAACTAAAAGACGGAGGGGGATGAGATGAACTACTTGCATTAACTTTCTATAAAAGCAGGTCGTAATTTTTTCTTGCCCTTATTCTTAGTACAAGTTTTGAAGAGTGCAGTTAGATTTTAACAGTTATTCAAAGCTATAATGGAAGTGACAAAGGAGCATATTCAGCATATTTTGCTTTATGAGTTCAATAAAGGCAACAATGCAACAGAAAGTGTGAGGAATATGAATGCAGCGTATGGGGATTGGACAATAAGCATAAGCCAGTGTCAACGGTGGTTCCAGAAATTCTGAGCCAGAAACTGCAGCCTTAGAAGATGATTCTTGTCCTGGAAGATTTGTCGAGCTCGATGAGGACATCCTGCAAACCCCGGAAGAATAAAATTCCATTGTAACTGTTGAGAAACAAGCAGAGAAGCTTGGATTTGGTCATTCAACCATTCATTGACACCTGCACCATCAGAAAAGTCAGAAAATTGGGTCAATGGGTTCCTCACAAACTTTTGCATGCAGAGTGTGAATATGTGCTCTTTGCTGTCATGTCTTCCGAACGAACCTTTATTGGAGTGAATAGTGACTGGTGACAAGAAATGGGTTCTCTGTAAAAAATGTCAAGTGCCAAAGACAGTGGGTAGGGAAAGGAGAAACACCAGCACCCCAGGCTAAAGAAGGTCTTCACCCACGTAAGGTGTTGTTACCTGTTTGGTGAGATATGAAAGGTTTAGTCCACTTTGAACTTTTAAACCTAAATCAAACAATAACAGAGGAGATCTACTGTGAGCAGCTTGAGCAGCTTAAGTCAGCATTGGAAGGAAAATAAGCATCTTTGGATTCAAGAGAAAAGATGTTCTTTCATCAGTATAATGCTCGGCCACATACAGTGAGGATGATATTTCAAAGACTGGAGTAGTTTGAATGAGAAATGATGCCCCACCCACCATATTCTCCGAAACATTTCCCCATCTATTCCATAGTCTTCAAAATCATTTGGACAGAAAAAATATGAATTCTGTAGATGAGGTCAGAGCAGTACTGGCAGAGAATTTTTAGTCACGGACAAGTGAATTTTGGAAGTGGGGCCTTGCAAGTCAACCAGATAGATGGAAGTGCATTGTAGAAAATGAAAGAGAGTATATTTTAGATTGAAAAATAAAAGAAGTATAAAAATCCGCATTATTTATGGAATGATCCAATATTATATTCATATATTGTATGTGGATATATGTATGTATATATATATATGTGATTCAAAAACAAAGAAGAAACCCACAGACCAGGAGTTCAAAGATACCTTTGAACTTCTTTCCTTTAACACCTCAAATGTTTTTTTTTTTTGTGGGGGGTATAACTTTATAGTATGCTTGCCAAAGCTATTCTCTGTGTATTGGCTACCAAATGTTATTTTTGTTGTTTTTTTCGTTTGTATCTCTTTGTATTTCCTTGTTCCACTTTGACAGAGAATACTGAAAACTCTATTTCAATATGGGTAGAGAATGTGGAGAAACTAAACGTGATAAAGCAATTCTTTGACCCTGGTCACCCAAGAATGCACATGTCTACAGTTATTGTTGAATCATACTGATACAATATTATATATATGTAACATTCAGCAATTAACAGCTGATAATGAAGCATTATAACAACATGTGATATTTAATAAAGCCTGTTCAATCTATCTCCTTGTATTGTTTTTATACATTTTTATATATACATATATATATATATATATATATATATATATATATATATATGAGTAAAAATAAATACAAAAAAAAGGGTTTTGTATGATCGTGTATAGAGGAATATATTATTTTATTTAAGAGTTCCAACTCTGTCTGTTTTTTATGTTTTTTATTTATATTCTTGTAAAATTTATGTGGGATATAGAATATGGAATATATAATATATAATATAAAAAAAGATGGATGGTACAATGAAATGAAGTATTGAATGTCTTATTGAATATATGGAATATGTCTTATTGAATATATGAAATATTGAGTGTTCAATATAAAGGATTAAATATATAAATATATAAAGGCGAATACGTATTTTCTATACGTATTCGCCTTTATATATTTTCAGTTAAAATCAGATATAAAACAGTACAACTTCTGCATGAGCATATATGGTAATTCAAATCCAATTCTGTACTATGGACACATACTAGATTATAACATAGATGATGATGATTGGGGGTCAAACCAAAGAAAACATAATAATTTATATGTAAATATATATATACAGTAGTACCTCAGTTTTCAAACACCTCTGATCATGGATAAATCATGCTTTATATATATATATATATATATATATATACATATATATATATATATATATATATATATATATATATATATAAAAGATGAAGTTAATAGCCTGAAAAATTATAATTTCTGACAATTTATCTACGACATCTAGAAATATAATAAAAAGTAAATCTAAATTCTAAAACAACAAAATTAGTCAATGTATGAAATTATACAGAATATGTATAAAATTTATAGAATATTGAATACACATGTAAAATGTTTGGTAACTTTTTCAGGAACTAAGGAAATCTCTGAAAAAATCACCTACAACAAAATTGTCTGGGTTTTCTCTCAGTTTCTTTTCTTTTTCTCTTTATTTTTATGTATTTGCTTGTTATATTAATTTCATAATGAACTGTTTAAAATATTTGCTTAGTAAAATATTTTTACAGAAATCTATAAAAGGAAAGGAAAATGGAGAAAAGGTAAGTACATCAAGATGGAAGATTAAGAGAAAACTATACAAAATTTAAACATTTTCATATGTTGTTTTATTCGTTTTTGCTGTTTTGTTTTGATTATATAAGTAAAATGGATGTCAATTTAATTAAAGCTCACTTGTGTTTAATTAAGTTTCAACAAGATTTTAATTAGTTAAATGGCTTGAAATATTTGTTTATCTCTCAACCAATTTATATTTATCTAAAAATATTAGAAATGTATTGAAAGTGATGTGATAGTGCTTGTGGCGGAGACGGTGATGATGATGATGATGCTATGTAGTAATAAAATTAATGTAATGTAACCAATATGATAGGGAAAGGGAAACTTAATGTTTTTAAAAAAATAGTTTACAAAATTCATGAAAGTCTGAAATAATGGAGATTGCAAAACCATTAGAATGTTGACAAAGAAATAAAATCGAAAAGATAGTTGCGAAGTATCTGAATTTTATGCAAGGCATTGGGAATATGTGGTCAATAAAGAAGATCGTGATAGGATCTCTCCATAACGTATTTAATTGATAAGACAAATAATTAACTAAAACGGTGAGATAGAAAAAATAGTTGAGTAATGATAGGGTTTCTAGGTATAATATCAGACTAGATAAGCAAATAGTTAACTAAAATAGGGAGAAAGCTGTAATTTCAAAAGTGATAGAATCTCTATGTAGGATCTGTGACAGATTTCATATATTGATCTTTAACATTTTTCTTAATATTCTAATTATTACCAATAAAGAAATTTTGGAAAGGCATTGTTCTAATTTTGATTCCTATTTTTGCTAAACATTTATTGGAAATAACTGGAATATTAATAAGAATGTTAAAGGTCTCTATATGGCAGCAAGTATAATAATAATGGTTTCAAATTTTGGCACAAACCAGCCAGTTTGGGGTCAATGAACCAGTTCTTCACTGGTACTTATTTTATTAACCCCAAAAGAGATGAAAGGCAAAGTCAACCTCAGTGGAATGTGAACTCAAGACGTAAAGATGGTTGAAATGTTGCTAAGCAATTTTCCTGGTGTGAGATCCACGGAAATTTCACAGTATAAGTCAGCACATTTGAAAACACTATGTTAGTATATTAAACACAGGCAAGGAGTTTCAAAAGATTCTTTTGATATCCTACCATTTAATGAAAACAGTGCTTTTAAATATAATTAAAATGAATTTCAAAGGTATTGCTTATTTACCTCATTGTAATATGTTTGAAACATATGATGTGCTTTATAGTTTAAGAAAACAAAAGATGAATTAAAAAGATAAAACCTATTCATATATATTGATTAAATGTTTATTATATACAATTTTTATTACATATTTACAAAGTAAATAAAAAAATAAAAACTATATTTCATATGAACGTGATATGTAGATAAAAACAAAAGCATGAGCTTACTCACTAAATTAAATACAAACATTCTACATTACAAACAGGACTATACAAATTGTACATGACATATATATAGAAACAGAAATGCAAAACAAATGCAGAATAATATAGACCTTCTCCCTCACTCCACTCTTTCTAACAATATATACCCCCTCTCTCTTTCCCTCTTTTTCATGTTTTCTCTTTTTACTGATTCAACTACTCGCATTTTATTTCTTTGTCTCCCTTTCTTCCCTTCCTTTTTATCTACATATATTTCTACATTTGAGTTATAACCGCACTTGACATAAGTGTAATACATGGATGAAACAGACAGGAATGCAGGAACAAGCAGAAGAACATTTTAATGATGCAGAATCAAAATGACTGACTGCATTTCACTGCTTAAGATACTGAAATAAAATCTTTAGACCAAGTAAAGTAAATGATAGGAGTAGCACAACAGCTAGATGGATGCTTGCAGGAAGGCACAGTACCAAGCTGGATGACAAAGGAAAGACATTGCTATGTGCCAAGGATCCTATGTGCCAAGGATAATCTAATTATCATAAACTGCAAAAAAAGACACAAACCTGAGCATAGCAAGGATTGATTATCATAAAGCATATATGATACCACACTCTTGGACAAGAAGAATCATGTAAATGTAAGGAGTAGCAGAATACATAAGAAGCCTTATATGGAACAGCATGAAATATTGCAGAACTGAATTGACAACAGGGAATAAGGTATTAGGAGAGGTGAAAACCAAGAGAGGAATCTTCCATGGTGGCAGTGTATCCTCACTAATCTTTGTGCTTGGAGTGATCTCTTTGAGTAAAATACAGCAGAAGACAAAGTTGGGGTATGATCAGGGAAGTGGTAAGGGAAAACTGAACCACCTGCTATTTATGGATGACTTGAAGCTGCTCACAAAAGGTGAGCCAGAACTGGACAGCCTAGTCCAGTCTGTGTGGATTTTCTTTAATGATATCAAGATGGAGTTTGGACTCTCAAAATCTGCTACAATGATGATGAGATGAGGAATGCCTGTCAGGACGGAAAGAATATACCAAATTGAAATGATGAAGGTAATTGAACCTGAATCTGGATATATATACCTGGGTATACTTGAGGCAGTTGAAATTAAACACAATATGAAAAGACAAAGAAAGAGTACCTGCGGTGAGTGAGAAAAATATTGGTTTCAAAGTTGAATACCAGAAACATAATTTTGGCAATAAACTCAAGCACACCACTGGGATGCTTAAAATATTAGGCAGAGTGGGTAGTTCGTGAAGGAGTCATACCCAATGACTGGTGTAGCAGCAACATAGTCAACTGCTACTAGTGGAAAGGTGATGCTTTAGATAGAAATAACTACAGGGGTATCAACTTATTGGATCAGGCGATGAAAGTTACAGAAAGGGTCATAACCCAACTAATTAGGGAGAGAGTTAGCCTAGATTAGATGCAGTTTGGTTTTGTGCCAGGCAGAAGCACCACTGATGCTATATTTCTGTTAAGGCAACTGCAGGAGAAATACTTAGCCAAATATAAACCTCTGTACTTAGCTTTTGTTGACTTGGAGAAAGCCTTTGACAGGGTCTCCCGATCCCTTATCTGGTGATCAATGTGGGAACTGGGAATAGACAAGTGGTTGGTAAGAGCTGTACAAGCCCTGTACAGGGATGCTGTCAGTAAGGTGAGGGTTGGCAACAAGTATAGTGAAGAATTCCAAGTAGAAGTAGGGGTTCACCAAGGATCAGTCCTCAGCCCACTCTTATTCATTATAGTCCTCCAGGCAATAACAGTGGAATTCAAGACAGGTTGCCCCTGGGAGCTCCTCTATGCTGATGACCTTGCTCTAATAGTTGAGTCACTGCCAGAACTGGAGACGAAGTTTAGGGTGGGGAACCAAGGTCTAGAATTGAAGTGCCTTAGGGTTAACCTATCAAAACTCAAAGTCTTAGTAAGTAGGAAGGCTGTTAAATCACAACCCCCTTCAGATAGATGGCCCTGCTTGATCTGTAGAAAAGGTGTGGGTAGGACTCCATATGATGTACCCGGTGTAAGCTATGGACACATAAAAGGTGCAGCAATATCGAAGGAAGGTTAACCAGGAAAATAGTTTTTGTGTGTGGCTGATGCACTGGGGCAATAAACACTGAAGATGTACAGAAAATAGATTCGATCACATGCCAAGGGGAGAAACTAGAAGTACTTAATAATTTCTGCTACCGAGGTGATGAGAATAAGAATAGCCTAGGCAAAGTTCAGGGAGCTAGCAACTAAGGGCCTCTCACTCAGGGTGGAAGGTAGACTGTATGATGCATGTGTGTGAACTGCCATGCTACACGGTAGTGAAACATGGGCCATGAATGCTGAAGACATGTGTAGGCTTGAAAGAAATGAAGCTAGTATGATCCGCTGGATGTGTAATGTCAGTGTGCTTACACAACAGAGTGTAAGCACCCTGAGAGAAAAGTTGGGCATAAGAAGCATCAAATGTGGTGTGCAAGAGAGGCGTCTGTGCTGGTATGGTCATGTGCTATGTATGAATGAGGACAGCTGTGTGAGGAAGTGCTACTCCCTAACTGTAGAAGGAACCTGTGGAAGAGGTAGACCCAAGAAGACATAGGATGAGGTAGTGAAGCATGACCTTCGAACATTGGGCCTCACAGAGGCAATGATGGGAGACCAGGACCTTTGGAAATATGCTGTGACTGAGACTGCAGTCACGCATGTCTGGCGCTGTTAAGAATACCCCTGATACATCAGGAGATATGATATGCTTGAGAAGACCTGTTGTGTCAAGTAAAACCAATGTTGTAGCTGTGGCCAGTGCCCCTTGACTGGCTTCCATGCCGGTGGCACATAAAAAGCACCCACTGCACTCTTGGAGTGGTTGGCATTAGGAAGGGTATCCAGCAGTAGAAATATTGCCAGATCAGATTGGAGCCTGGTGCAGCTGCTGACTCTCCAGACCTCAGTCACACCGTCTAACCCATGCCAGCATGGAAAACGGACGTTAAATGATGATGATGATGACAGTCGCACTAGTTTGGTACAGTGCTGGAATTCTGAAGTGGACACAGGAGAAGCTAAAGGAGTTGAATAGAAAGACAAGAAAGCTCCTAATGATGCATGGAGCCTATTATCCACATGCAGACACCGATCCCTTATACATGAAGAGAGCAAATAGAAGAAGGAGGCTGATAAGTGTGAAAGACTATGTATGTATCAAACTCAGGAGCTTACTGAGAAACTTTTCCCAAAATAAGGAAACCTTGTTAGTGTCAGTTTGGAATGAGAGAATATTGAAAGCAGAGAAAAAAAGGAAAAACAAGCAAGAAGTACAAAAAGGGCATGAAGAAGCATTACACAACAAGGGACTACATAATCAATTCCATGTAGCCAGAACTGAAGTTGCTGGAAAACATAGGTGGGACTGGATGAAGAAAGGAGCACTGAAAAAAGAGACTGAGAGCACCATACTGGAAGTTGCAAGACCAAGCATTGGCAACAAATTGGAAGGTCAACCTTAAGAATGAGCAAGTGTCTCCACTGTGTCACATCTGTAATAGAGTGGACGAAATCCTTGGCCATATTGTACCTGAATACCCTTAACTTGCCCCAGATCATTATAAGTTGTGGTGACATGATGAGGTAGTTGAAGTACTAATGAAAACTGTGTGAAAAGTGGGGTCTAAAGAGAGGTAAGATGTGGTATGAGTACAAACAGTAAGATGGTGGAGCTGGAGACCTGCAAAATCTTGTGAGATTTCCCAATCCAAACAGATCAGGGCCTAGAACATAACAAACTGGACCTTGTGGTGTTGGACAAGGTGCACCACATGTGCTATATAGCTGATGTTGTGCGCCCCCTTGATCCGCAAATAGTCAAGAAGGAAGACATAAAGATAAATGAATACAATCCTCTTAAATACTATAAAGCTCAGCTATGGAAAATGAAGAAGGTGAAGATATTGCCAATTATTATTGGATCTTTGGAGACAGTATCAGAAGACATCAAGAAGAATATAAAGGAAATCAGAATAGAGCATCCAGTAAAACAAAAGGGTTGCATCTTTAACACAGCCAGGATAATCAAGAAAGTATTAGATAGTTGAAAAGAACAAATAGCCAGGTACTGCAGGCTGCAGGCAGCAAGCCTGCTATGCATTTAAGACCTCCAGGAGTTCCAACAAGACCTGAGTTACTAATACTAACAGTGATCCCCAAATAAAGGTCTCTTACACAACCAGTATTCTACTATGCAGGAAGATGGGCCTGCTCGTTATCCATATACTGGATAAGATGTTAACAAAAATTCATGTTGAAAATATGACTGACCCAGATAACTTTATATACTGCGCAGCCTCTGCTGCTGTGGAAATTCTTGAAGTTAAAAGTCAAGGAAAATCAAGGGACAAAAATCCATAGATGAAAATGGGGACATGAGAATCAAGTTAAACAGCTCATTAGAACTCTTGAGAAAATAAATGCTGTAACTTAAAAGAAGATGGTAAAGATAAGCAGGTAGCTAGAGAAGAGATAAAACAAATTAATTATGGCAATATCAGGTAAAACAGCTGGTTACCATTAAAAAATAAACCAATACCAGTAGAACAGGCTATTCAGAAACAATGAAAGGAAATTTTACCAACAGCTGAACAATGAGAATGAGCAGTAGGGGAATGGTGTGACAAATGCTGAAGCAGCAAAGAATTTTAGGTCAGTGTTGCAGTGAAAATGGTACTCCCCTTTCTATGCGACAGTTAGTTGTTGTAGGCGTGTCAGTAGTAGTAGAGTCTTTATATGAGTTCTCGGTTGGAGTCAGTGTCAGTTATGTGATATATATGAGTACAAGCTACCATCAGGGTAGATGTTTCAAAGTCATTGTCTTGCAGAGCTATCAGCAATAGCATGATAGATGAGTCAAAAATAATAAGACACAGAATACTACCACAACATAACAGTGGCAACAAGAATATTACAGTGCCAACAATAACATACAAGCGGACAAGTAGTTATAAGGATATAAACAATTCACATGGACAATGTTGAAAAAATAAATATTTTTTACAAGAAAATAAACAATTCATGTGGACAACATTGAAAAATTTTCCACATGGAGTAATTAAATACTCAACAAAAAAGTAACAAATGTTGTTGTACATATTTTACGAAAAATCCATAAAATTATGGAAAACTTGTTAGAGGGTCTAGCTGAGTTGCAAAAACAACAACAACGACAACTCAAAGAACAACAAATGTTACAGCAACAAATGCTACAGCTAATGAAGTTGGTAATAAAACCAGAAAATACATTTTTGTCAGACCATGTAGCATATTCAATAAATGAATTTAAATATGTCCTGGAAGAAAGAGTCACCTTTGAGGCATATTACTGAAGATTTGAACAAATTTTTGAGAAAGAATGCCAAGACTGGATGGACAAAATGAAAACGCATCTAATTCTGAGGAAACTGGTGACAATGGGGCATGAAAAATACTGTAACTTTATATTGCCTAAAAAAGTTTCTGACATAAATTTCACAGACACAGTTGACATTCTTTGTAGGATGTTTAGTGAAAAACATTGTTGTTCAACACACAAAACACTGAGAAAAGTGATGATGAAAACTTTATCACATATGTGGGTAGAGTGAACAGAGAGTCGAGGGATTTAAACTGGATAAACAAACTTCAGACTTGTTCAAGTGCTTGATTTTTTCCCAGGTACTTACTGCTAAAAAGGATGCAGAAGTCAGAATGAAAATTCTCGCAAAGCTGGAAATGAATCAGGATATAACACTCCAGAAACTGTCAGAAAAGTGTGATATGATATTAGAAATAAGTCACAACACAGAAGAAATCCAATGCAGAGGTTGTTTACAGATAAAACCAGTATGGAAGAGGCAGAAGACGGATAAAGTGTTTCACAAAAAATATGGTATACAACAGGAGATAAACCCATGTATGGCATGCAGTGGTAGGCACCTGAAAAAAGAGTATCTGTTCAAAAAAGCAAAGTGTTTTTGTTGTGGGAACACAGGATACATTAAATTGCACTGCAGAACTAAGATGATGAAAAATTGGACCAAACGAGAAAAAATTATTAGTTTGTCATGAAAGAAAAAAGTTTGTACAACAAACTGAAAATTCACCAAGGTGAGAATTGAAACCACTAGTGTCAAAATGCAATTAGACATGAGTAGTAGCATCACTATCATAAATGAAGAAACATGGCGACAAACCAATAAGCCAAAATTATTTAAATCAAATAAAGTAGCATATGGTGTTACAGGAAAGAAATTATATTTCATCGACAAATGTATTTGCAATGTAACTTTTTGAAGTGAAACGAAAAGACAATCATTTATGTGTTGAAAAAGTCACCAAACTTATTTGGCACAGAATACATGGAGTTATTTAAAATGTGGGATACTCCCATTAGTGTTCTCTGTTAAAATGTAATCAGCACAATCAAAAGTTTGAATGAAGTCGAACAACTGAGACAAAAAATAAAAAAACTGTTTCCAAATGTTTTTTTGGAAGGATTAGTCTGTTGCACTAAAACAAAAGTGAGGATCACGGCAAAAGAAATGGCAACACCTGTTTTTAGACCCAAATTGAACTTGCCATTTGCAGCATTATACCACATCAATAATGAGCTGGAAAGCCTAGAAAGTCTAGATATAACTGAAAAAATTGACCATTCAGACTGGGCAGCTTTGATGGTTTATGTAAAGAAAAAAATCATGAACTAAGAGTGTGTACAGACTTTTCAACTGGATTAAATGACTGTTTAGTCGAACACAATTATCCATCACGAAGCCCAGAAGTGTTCTTAAAACTAAATGGAGGAAAAAATTTCTTGAAGTTAGACCTCTTGGAGGTCTATCTACAGATACAGGTAGAGGAAGATTGCGCACACCTTTTAACAATCGACATACATCGTGGATTGTATAAATTCAAGCGGCTTCTTTTTGGAGTAAAAGTGGCACCTGCCACATTCCAACAAGTGATGGACGCAATGTTAAATAATTGCGACTTCGCTATCGTTTGTCTCGATGATATTTTGATAAAGAGTGAGTTGGTGGAGCAACAATTCGAACATATTAAAAAAGTGTTTGGAAAAATAAATGAATATGGGTTTAGATTAACAGAGGAAAAGTGTGAATTTTTTTATGAAAAAAATCAAATATTTAGGTAAAATAATTGAGGAAAAGGAATGAAGGTCAGACCCATCAAGGGCAACAGCAATATGGAATATGCCTCTCCTAATGAATGTCAAATTGCTACAAGCATTTTTAGGCTTGGTAAATTACTATCAAGTATGTATTCCGAACATACACAATACAAGGACTCCACTAAACAAGCTGTTAAAAAAGGATGCTAAATGGTTTTGGTCAGAAAAATATCAGAAAGCATTTGAATAACTAAAAAGGATGTTAACTTCAGACTTGTCACTTACACACTTCGATCTGAAATCAGAAATGATACTTGCAACAGATGCTAGTTAGTATCAGGTAGGTGCTGTGAAGATGGCAGTCAAAAGGCCATAGCTAACACATCAAAGATGCTATTGCCAGTGGAAAAAAAATTATAGCCAAATCAAAAAAGAGGTATTGGCAATTATATACGGCATAAAAAAGTTCCACAGGTATATACCTGATAGACAGTTTAAGCTACAAACAGACCCATTCCTAATGATTTATGGATCCAAGAAAGGAATCCCCAGTACAAACAACAAACAGGTTGCAGCGATGGGGTACCATACAACTAAACTCTGACTACACAATGGAAATAGCTAGGAAATAGCTAGGACATGCTGACTGCCTATCCAGGTTAATACCCAGAAATGGCAAACCATTCGAGGACACAGTAATAGCAGCCCTAAGAGCCAAAGGAGAAATTAAACACATAATGTGGAACATTGTACAAGAGTTACCAATAACTCTGGAGGAGATAAAGTAACACACATCAAAAGATAAGTTCATTAATAAAACAAAAAATCTCTGTGATCAGCTAAAGTAAACAAAAATGGGTTCAGTAAGAAAAAATAGCAACAGGTAAATGTATATTCAACATGCTACAGTGTAATGAGACTTGTTGAAAGAATTCCATATTGGACATCTGGGGATCACAAGGGTGAAAGCGCTTATGTGCAGTGATGTGTATTGGCCTAAGATGGACAAGGAAGTTGAAAACGGAGTAAAAGGCTGCAGAGGATGTGCTCTGGCAGAGAAATTGCCTGCTCAAAAATGGGAGCCTTAGCCAGAAGTAAAAAGTCCATGGTCAAGACCACACATTGATTTTGCGGGTTCATTAAATGGTTATTACTACTTAGTAGCAGTTGACAGTTTTACAAAATGGCTGGAAATTGTTAAGTACAAAAGACCAGCCTCCAAAATAGTAATAGATCTTTTGTACAAATTATTCGCAAGATTTGGCACCCCTGACGTGTTTGTATCTGATAATGGAACAGAATTTGTGTCCAGTGAATTTAGAAAATTCTGCGAAATGTTCATGGTAAAACATAAATGATAGCGCCTTACCATCCCAGATAAAATGAACAGGCAGAGTGTTTTGTGGACACTTTTAAAAGAGCTTTGAGAGAAGCAAACAAGGAATCACAGACAAAGTCGCTCTGCAGAAATTCCTAAGGGTATACAGGGTGACACTGAACCTCAATACACCAGCAGAACTAATGTTTGCAAAGAAGGTGAAATCAGTTTTTGATAAACTGTTACCTAGCAAGGAAAGAAAAAGTACCTGAAAAGACAATTCAAAATTTTTCAAAATTGGTGATAAGGTGCACATGAAGTCATATAAAAATGGAAAATGATACTGGGAAGGAAAAATTACAAAGTACATAGGAAAAATGATGTATGGAATTAAAAGCAGAAAAAGTATTGGAAAAAGACACAGAAACCAACTGAAGAAGAGATTCATAGAAAATGAACCAGGCAGTTTAAAACCTATGGAATGACTGTATGACATATTCCTGGTACCAACACCATTGCAAGTGGTTGAATCCACATGTACAAGTGGAAGAAAAAGGAAGAACAGAGTTCCTACAAATAGATGCCAAAAAGAAAAAAAAAAATTAAATTGGAAAAAAAAAACCTAAAAAGGGAGAAGGGGGGAGGAATTAAAATAAAATAAAACTATTTGCTTGCCAATGACAAAAAAAACTAATGGGGCAGATGTAGTGAAAATGGTACTCCCCTTCCCATGTGACAAACTGGTATGAAGCAGCCACTATAAAGTCAGTCAGACAGTCAGTCATTGTAGGAGTGTCAGTAGTAGAGTTGTTGTACAAGTTCTCAGTTAGAGTCAGTGTCAGTTACGTGATATATATATGAGTTCAAGTTACTGTCAAGGTAGATGTTTCAAAGTCATTGTCCTCTGGAACTATCAGTGACAGCACGGCAGACAAGTTAAAGATAATAAAATGTGGAATACCACCACAACATAATAGTGGTGACAAGAACATTACAGTGGTGACAATGACATATAAGTGGACAAGGATCTCACATTATAACAGTCAGATATTTGGAGCAAAGTGGTTCAACATAACAAGAAAATGAATTTTAATTTAAAAGTGAAATGGAAACTAAAAATCAGAAAATATAAATATTACAGATGTGAAAATGAAAAAGATGCTTAAAATGATATCAAACTGGAAAACCCTGGGACAATAATGGTGTTCAAGGATTTTGGCTTAAAGATTTTTCAAGCATGTACAGCTGCATACAGCTGTTTGTGACTGACTGCATCAAAAACGGAACACCAATACGGATGACAAAAGGCAAGACAGTGCTAATATAGAAGGATAAAGAAAAAGGGTGGAGAAGTCAGTAATTATAAAACTGTTATATGCTTAATACATCTCTGGTAATTATTAATTGACCAAATTGCAAATAGTGTATAACTTTTTAGAGCAAACAGAAACAGAAGAGCAAAAAATGGATGTGAAAAGAAATTAAGGGTAACTGTACATTCATTGTATGATAGTAAGTGAGGTATGAATAAGTAAGATCTTGGTTGTTGACTGTATAGTCTACTAGAGAGCTATTTCTACTTGTCAGTTCTTAATCAATGCACACAGTTACACCACTATTTCTCAGGCTTTTTTCTCCAAAATGTCATGTGATACTTGCAAAGAATCTTTCTGGATTTCAAAATCATAAGTTATTGTTCACATCTCATGTATGTCACCCAAAAGTATACATTCGATATACTGGTATCTCCTTTCTTTGTGTAATGTTGCTAATGGGGGTGGAGCAGGAGATATTAATTACGTTAGTGCTGTTGTGATTTGTATTATTTATGGTCATTAATTTGGGAAATTTGTCCCTACATTCCTTTGTGTTCCCACTAATTCTTTTGCTGCTGTTAGTGGGGTTTTCAGAAGCCACAGTAAACAAGGTAGACATGATAATAGTGATGGTGAAAGAGATGGTAAAGTTGCCACTTGTTATTGGGATGGTTGTGAAGGCAGTGTTGTTCTTAATGTTATCTCCCTTCAGATTATCAAGCTAGCTCTGAAATCTTTGCTATTGTTGATGTTGTTGTTTCTGTTCCTTTTGATTTGTTGGTGGTGGAAGTGATGATGGTGGTAGTGTTTGTGCAACTGTTTTGCTTTTATCATTATTTAGCTTTGTCTTTGGCACCATGACAATGACATTGTTATCTTTTCAGTTGTAGCCTGAAGAACACCAGACTTTGCAAAAAAGAATCCCTCTCTTTCTTTCAGTTTTCTTTTTTTCTTTTACTAGCTCAAATATTTTATCAAATATGTTAATGTCTCCTTTTTTGTTCCTGAGAAAAAAAAATCAAAATGTCTGTCACTGATATTAGGGTGTTGCTGCATAAAAACAACTACATCCAGGTGGAGGAGGAGTACTCCTCTTCACAATGAAGAAATTTAAATCTAGAAAAGAAGCTCTCAAGAGGATGGAAAAGTGGGAAATTTTAGCAAAAACTTTTGGTGTCACTGAAAATTAGTGTATCTTCATGTATTATGGCAAAAACAAAAATAATAATAGAAATAATAATAATGGTTTCAAATTTTTGCACAAGGCCAGCAATTTTAAAGAGGAGTAATTCAATTACATCGACTCCAGCATCCCAGTGCTGAACTGGTACTTATTTTATCAATACCAAAAGGATGAAAGGCTAAGTCGACCTCAGCAGAATTTGAACTCAAAATGTAAAGATGTATGAAATGCCACTATGCATTTTGCCCAGCATGCTAACAATTCTGCCAGCTCACCACCTTATAATAATAATAATAATAATAATAATAATAATAATAATAATAATAATAATAATATCATTGAGTGCTTAGATATGTTTGAACTTGCAAGGAATGTAACATGTTTTCTGAAGAGAAGTATGGTGGGTTGGAAAACTGAGCACAATAAGTTGAGACCAACACCCAGAGATGACTAAGCGAAAATGTTCTGAAAGTATGCACTGAGGCATTGATATTCAGTACCCAGGAACAAGTTCTGAGAACTAATTACACAAAGTTCCAAATAGGCAAGAGTAGTGAATTTCCCCTTTGTAGGATGTGTGGCATAAAAAATATGAAACAGCCTCAGAGAACTGCTTTATTGGGGACAGTAAGAATTTTGAAACTGGTACTTGGATGTTAAGTAGAACCTGTGAGACCCTTGGCAACAGGTTGTTGCCAGTCGTTTGTTGACAATAGGTTCTTGCAGAATTAGGCAAAGCGAGTGAAATCTAAAGCTGTGTAAACTGAAATAATAATAATAATAATATAGATACCCAACACTACAGGTTGGATACCCAACAGAAGAAAACAGCTCGCATTACATACATAACACACAATACAAACACTAATACAAAAAAAAGACTGCAACCAAACCCCATAACAAAACAAACTGAAGCAGTACAATGCCAGACAGAGTTTGCATTCCCCCAACAACAAAAAGGAACACACAATCCTTGCTTGCCACTGTTAGAATTAACAATACCAAAAATGTGATGAAGAAAGAATAAACAGGATGAAGAAAGAATAAACAATTGGAAAATGAAACCACTGCATGGGCAATATCTCAGAGAAATCAAAGGAAAAGACAAGACCAACAATTGGAGATGGCTAAGAATGAGTGATCTGAAAGGATGCACTGAGGCATTGATATGTAGCATCCAGGAACAAGCTCTGAGAACTAATTACATCAAGTTCTAAATAGATAAAAGCAGCAAATCACCCCTTTGTAGGATGTGTGGAGCAAAAAGAGATCTTACATATTGTGAGTGAGTGTAGCAAGCTGACCCAATAACACTACAAAAGGGGGCATGATAACGTGGTTAAGTTTGTCCACTGGAAGCTAAGTGAAAAGTACGGCGTGGACAGAGCACAGAAATGATAAGAACAGGAACCAGAAGGAGTCATTGAGAATGAGGAACATAAGATACAATCCAATGTGAATCCCTAATCGATGCTCAGAGACTATAGATATTGCAATACCTGGGGATACATGCATAAGTGACAAAGAACTAGAAAAAATTGAAAAGTACAGACTACTAACAGATGAAAATGCAAGAATGTGTACAATGAGGAGAGTGTCTGTCATCCCAGTAGTTGTACAGGCACTCAATAATCAAGTTCAAGACATATGTCAGGGAAACTGGAATTGACATGAGAGTAGAGCAAGCTCAAAAAACTGCTCTGCTGCGGACTGCTAGAATTTTGAGACTGGTACTTGGATGTTGAATGTCTTCCACAATAATTAACAACCAAGTATCAAAGCTTAATATGTGTGGAAAGAGAGCCTGTGAGACCTCTAACAGTAGTCTGTGGTCTGCTCTCACAAAATCAACCAGAGCAAACAAGACCAAGCCGTCTGAGAAGTAAAACAATAATAATAATAATTGCTTCAAATTTTGATAAACAGCCAAGAATTTTAGGAGAGGGGCAAGTTGATTACAATGACCCCAGTACTTGGCTAGTACTTTTATTGACATTGAAAAGATGAAAGGCAAAATTGACCTTGGTAAATTGACCAAATGAATTGGAAGAAAAGTTAGTAAATATTTTGTATGATGCACTAGCAATTATAACAACAACAACAATAATAATGATCCTTTCTACTATAGGCACAGGTCCTGAAATTTTGAGGGAAGGGGTTAGTTGATTACATTTATTCCAGTATTTGACTGGTACTTATTTCATTGACCTTGAAAGGGTGAAA
>NC_142941.1:28175541-28198041 GCF_046866305.1 Octopus bimaculoides | reverse complement strand
TTTGTGTGTGTGTGTATGTATACAGACATACATTTAAACATGCATGCACACACACACACAAACAAACATGCATACACAACCCACATTTAATATTCAAGTACACATTTATTCTATATATTCCAACATATATGTAGACAGTTATGCATATATATCAGTTATGATGTTGATGGTAATACTAGTACTAATGGTACTAATGTTGTTGTTGTCATCATGGTTATTGTTGTTGTTGTTGTGGTTATTAGTGTTGCTATTATTAATGTTGGTGGCAGTGGTGATGCTTCATGTAGTTTTCAGGGTGGGGAAATCTGTTAAAGAGCCAATGGGAAAATACAATTCACACATCTATTAAATTCTGTTTCAGATTCAAAATAGAATTGGCTAACTGGAATGTTCTCACTCTCTGTCACTCCATTATACAAGTACTATATCTTTTTATTGCTTTTAACCAGTTCCTTTTTTTCAGTGTATGTATGTGTGTGTGTGTGTGTGTGTGTGTTTTGGTTTCATTGCTGTCATCCTCAACATTATTCTCATCAACTTCTGCATGGTTGTGTGGTTAAGAAATTCACTTCTCTGCTGAACAATTGTTATAGACAAGATCATACTTAGAATCACTTCATGAGGTGGTTTCTACTATTGGTTTGTGTCGAAGAATACCTTTGGTGTAGAAGTTGTTAAAGAGAAGCTTTGCAGAAGTTTGTATTGTATATAAATTGATAGAAATGTATATTTGTTCAAACTTGAAGTTTCATTTCTGGCTATTACAAGTTACTAGTTTTTTGGAATGTTTGTGAATTGTAAATTAGAAGTAGAATTGAAGTGTCCTGGATAACAAAGTACAGTGGTGAAGTACTGTTTTATAGTTGGTAGAAAATTGTGTTGTAGGTAGCAGTGATGGTGATGGAATTCTGTTTTATAGTTGGTAGAATACTGTGTAGTAAGTGGTGGTGGTGGTGGTGGAGTATAAATTTTGTTGGAGATGGTGGTATGGATTGGAGTTGTGGTGTAGAAGGTTTAATTTAGGAAGTTGTCTTTGGCACAATTGCTCGAGAACAATTATCCAGAGTCAGTTGTTCTAATACTTTTATGGAGATTGGAAGCCATGAAACAGAATGGAAGTATATAATTGAAGCTGATAACTTACTTGATATAAGTCTACTTGAAAGCGCCCTTTCACAGTAACTGCAACAATATTTGGTAAAGTTAACACATAGAATTGACCAGTGGGTTCAGATAAGTAGCAGTTTACAAAGTCCTTTTCATGGTGTACTGCCACAAACACTTGACCTTCATTTGTATTTAGAATGTTAAAATTCTGAAAAAGACAAAAAGAAATATTACCATTTCTAAATACACACACATAAACATCTAAAAATATAAATAAATGAATAAATACATATCTGCCTGCCTGCCTGCCTGCCTGCCTGCCTGCCTGGCTACATATCTTTTATCCGTCTTCAGACAGTGGCCCTGCTGGAGCACAGCCTTGAAGAATTTTTTTATTTGAATGAATTGACCCCAGTATGAAATTTTGTTTTGAGTCAAGTACTTATTTTATTGGTTGCTATTTGCTGAACTGCGAAGTTACAGAGATGTAAAAAAACCACAACCAATTGTCAAGCAATAGTGGAGGACAAACACAAACATATACATACAAAAGGTTTATTTCAGTTCTATATTTAAGAGCTGAGGAATTATGTACATTATTTACATTTGACGGATATTTGTCCTCATCTTGTTTGTTGTCAGCACAACATTTCAGCTGATATATCCTCCAGCCTTCATCAGGTGTCTTGGGGAAATTTTGAACCTGGGTTCTCGTTCCTAAGTTATTTTTCGATGTTGTTGTCATTATTATTATTATTATTATTATTATTATTATTATTATTATTATTATTATTATCATCATTAAGATTATCATTATTATTATCATCATTATTATCATCATTATTATTATTCAGGTCACTGCTTAGAATTGAAGTTGGAATCTTGGAGTTAGAAGTGGTTAAGAGCTCGGTGACCAATAATAATAATAATAATAATAATAATAATAATAATAACAACAATAACAACATCAAAAAATACCCTGGGAATGAGAAACCAGGTTTGAAATTTCCCCAAGACACCTGATGAAGGCTGGAGGGTATATCAGCTGAAAAGTTGTGTTAACAACAAACAAGATGAGGACAAATATCCATTAAATGTAAATAATATAGTTTTATTTCAGTCTTCATCTGCCAATTCCACTCACAAAGCTTTGGTTGGCACAAGGCCATAGTAGAAAACACTTGCCCAAGGTACCACACAGTGGGACTGAACCTGTGATTGGGAAGCAAGCTTGTTACCACACAGTCAAACTTGCACCTATATATATGTATGTATGTATGTATGTATGTATGTATGTATGTATGTATGTATGTATGTATATATATATATATATATATATATATATATATATATATATATATATATATATATATATATATCACCTTGCTCTAATTGCTGAGTCACTATCAGAACTAGAGGAAAAGTTTCAGGTGTAGAAGCAAGGATTAGAATCGAATGGCATTAGAGTCAACCTAGCTGAAACCAAAATCTTAATAAGTAGGAAGGCAGACAAATCACAAATCCCTTCAGGTAGATAGCCCTGCTCAATCTGTAGAAAAGGCATAAGTAGAAACTCCATAAAATGTACCCAGTGTAAGCTATGGACAAATCAAAGGGAGGCTAACTGGGAAGATAGCTTTTGTATATAGCAAATGCTCAGGTGTTATAAACACTGAAAATGTGCAGAGAACAGCTTCTGTCACATTCCAGGGAGAAAAACTAGAAGTAGTTGATAGCTTCTGTTAACTAAGGGACCAAGTCAGTAGAAAAAGTGGATGCTCTGAAAGTGTAGCTGCTAGGATAAGAAAATAGCCTGGGCAAAGTTCAGAGAGCTCCTACCTCTGCTAGTGACAAAGGGCCTCTCGCTCAGAGTAAAAGGTAGACAGTATGATGCATGTGTGCAAACAGCCATGCTACATGGCAGTGAGACATGGGCCATGGTTGCTGAGGACATGAGTAAGCTTGCAAGGAATGAAGCCAGTATGCTCTGCTGGGATGTGTAATGTCAGTGTGCATACACGACAGAGTGTAAACGCCCTGAGAGAAAAGTTGGATTTAAGAAGCATCAGATGTAGTGTGCAAGAGAGACGACTGCACTGGTATGGTCATGTGTTGTGAATAAATGAGGAAAGATGTATGAAAATGTGTCACACCCTAGCAGTTGAGGAATCCTGTGGAAGAGGTGGATCCAGGAAAACCTGGGATGAGGTGGTGAAGCACAACCTTTGAACATTAGGCCTCACCAAGGCAATGACTAGTAACCAGGACCTTTGGAGTTATGCTGTGCTTGAGAAGACTCGACAAGCCAAGTGAGACCATAGCCTATGGCCTATACCAGTGGGTGTAACCAGCCCATTTATGAATATCCCTCATTCATTGGACAATAAACCTTGCTTGTGAAGACCTATTGAGGCAAGTGAAATCAAAGTCAAAATTGTTGACGTGCTCGATGACAGTACCGCCTGATTGGCACTCGTGCCAGTGGAACGTTAAAAGCACATCCGAACATGGGGTGTAACTGGCCCACTTATGAGTACCCCTCATTCATTGGACAATGAACTTTGCTTGTGAAGTCCCATTGAGGCAAGTGCAAACAAATTAAAATCACTGATGTGGCCAATGACAGTACCGCCTGATTGGCACTTGTGCCAGTGGAACGTTAAAAGCACATCCAGATGTGATCATTGCCAGGGCCACAGATAGGCTCCTGTGCTGGTGGCACGTGAAAAACAACATTCGAGCGTGGTCATTACCAGTGCTGCCAGACTGGCTCCTGAGCCGATAGCACGTAAAAACACCTTTTGAACGTGGTCACTGCCAGAACCGCCTGACTGGCCCTTGTGTTGGTGGCACATAAAAGCACGTACTACACTCTTGGAGTGGTTGGCATTAGGAAGGGCATCCAGCTGTAGAAGCTTAGCCAAATCAGATTGAGCCTGGTGCAGCCACTGGCTACCAGTCCTCAGTCAAACCGTCCAACCCATGCCAGCATGGAAACTGGATGTAAAACGATGATGATGATGATATATATATATATAAAGATTTACTTTTTGTAATGAGATAAAAAAACCAAGGCTGTGTAGATTTCAGAACATTTATAAATAGAAGGTCTTACAGCCGTTTCCGGGATATTTACTATATCCCTTCATCGGAGATGGTATGAGAGGATAGTTAAGCAATAGTTAATTTAGATAAGATATAAAATAGAGAGTGAATTGGAGGAATGAAAATAGATGTGAGATATGCAGGGATATTGTATTTATAAATCCATTATTTAGGCAGAATGGTATACATATAAGATTCCAATATCTAATGAGTAAAATCCAATAGTCTTTAGAATTGGTCATTCCAAGTATAGAGTTTATACAGTGTTAATGAATCACTACCCTCATAACCTATATATATATATATATATATATATATATATATATATATATATATATATATATATATATATATATATATATATATATATATATATATATTTCTAGCAGGTAGATGCTCATTAAGCATCATTACGCTTCGTGCAAATTTCATAGCTCCTTAAAGCTATCATAACTGCGTTCCACCCATGCTACTACTGGTGATATCATCAAATTTTGAATTTATCCACAGATGATATGAACAGTAGTGACATCTAACTTCAAATCTCAGTGTTTGAATATTTCATTTATATATATATATATATATATATATATATATATATATATATTTGATGGTCGTCATCGTCATTATCGTTTTATTTCCATTTTCTATGCTGCCAAAAATTGGTTGAATTATCATAGTTTTAGTCAGTTCTTACTCAGAGTTTCTGCATCTCTAGCCAAGTTGGAAGATCATCTCTTAGCTCAACCTTCCTTGAATCACCTATTATTTATCATTACAACTCATCAATGAAGCCAACAAAAATTCTTTTAAAACCTCCAGAACAACATAATGGAATGAGTTCAATAAAGAAACAGAATTAAAGGCTTTAGAATCTGACAGCACTACAATCACCAACATAGACACATCAGTATATACAATTAAAAATAATTATAGACATATCCAAAATACACACCCTACAAGGAAACATAAAAATACAACCCTAATTACACACCAGAAATAGCCAATCTCAAATACTCCAAAACCACATACAACTGAAATAAAAAATCAGCATCAAAAACCAAACAAGGAAATAAAAATGAATAAATATATAAATAAAAAAATGATAAAAACAAATAAACCATTGGAAAACACAAAACTGTAGCACATGATACACCACCATCACCACCAGCAACAGCAAGAACAACAACAACATTAATTACACCACATTCCATATCTCAATAACACACTGCAACTCCAAGCTAACAGTTTTCAAAACTCAACCATTAAGAAAAACTTTACACAAGAACACAAAATGAAAAATACACACTTTCCACCTGGGCTCTGATTTTGATCTCACCCAAAAGGCAATAAGAAAAGTGAAAAACTCAAAATCCTCAGAACTAGACAAATTCACAAACAAACACCTAAAACATTTGGACCTAAAAAACTCACTGTATACAATTAGTTATACAATTAGTTATACAAAATAATGTTGCCAAATACCAGATCTGGAAGCTGGGAAAATTTTTTTAGGGCTTCCATTGGTCAGTGTTGAACATACATCTGCTCATGTGGATGCAGGACTAGGCAGGGTGTTTTTTTCAGGAAAACCGATAGTTACCTGTGCATAAAAGTCTCCCTTCTCCCTGCCATTCATGTTATCTAGAGAAAAATTCAATAATTTAGGTTGAAACAGCTTAGCATTAGAGTTGTTGTAGGCACTGCTGTTAGAGTGAAAAGAGTAAGAACAAATATGACACTATTTTGCTAGATCTTCAAACAGTTCCACCAGTCCACTGCCCAGAAATGGTACATTTTTTATCAACTTCAAAAGGATACATCACCACCACCACCAGCAACAGGAACCGAGGGTCAGAACAAATAATGCAACACATTCTGTCCATCACTCTAATGTATCTAACCTTCTCCTACCTCATATAAGGCAAAATTATAATAATTCTGAATCTCAACAAAAATCCAAGTGAAATAGCATTGAAAGACCCATCACTCCCTCATTCATGCTAAAAAATTATAGAATGACAAATCTTTGGTACCACTGACCAATAAATCAGTATGGATTCAGATTACCATACCCACTACACAGCACACAAATCTCCTTCAGAAAATAAATGCTGGTTTCAAAAACAAAAAACTCAGTACACTTACCATTCTAACAATCACTGATTTAAGCAAAGCTTTCAACTGTGTTCCCTGCTTTCCATTCACACAAAAATACTTAACATCACTTTAAGAAACAACACAAAATGCTAACTAGTAAACAAGAATTCAAGACATTATAAAGTCTATGGAATGTTCAAGAACAATACTCTGAGCACCTATAATTTTCTGAATGGAGTACCACAAGGATCCATCCTCTTACTCACTTTTTCAACCTTCACATACACCACTTACCCAAATTTCCACAAAACAGTCTCATATGTTAGAGATGTCTTCACTTCCTTCCCCAGTCCTGGTTGTACAACAGCCTCAAGCCTACATCAATTATATCAAAGCCTGGCTCCACAACAACAGACTTAAAGTAACACTCACCAAATCCACTGCCTTTGTTCTTACTATCAATACCAAAGAACATCAAACACAACTAAGTATCATACTCAACAAAAAATAACACAAGAGACAAAAAGTTTAGAAGTTATGTACAACTTCTCCACAAAATTCCCTATACTCATAGAAGAAACAGTTAAAATAAAATCTCTCACAAACATAATTTAAGCAATCATAACTATCATATCTGGTTAACAGAAAGAAGCTACAACAATGACATTACAAACAATATATTTGATTCTTCATAGATTATACCAACCCTACTTGGACCCCCTAATCTCTTTAGAATAAACAACAATAAACTACAAACTGCTGAATGAATAATCTAAGATTATTTTTTTAACAAAATTTAATTTTTTTAAAGAACTGTCTTTCCTTTGTACAGTTGAAAAGTAGCTTTCTGTTGGTAATATTGATTTTCCAAGGGATAACTGAAATTTTCTGCTACAACTCCAACAACAAATGTTAGTTTCTTTTAGGAACTTAAAATGATATGTTAATATTTTTCCATTATTTCCAGTGTAAGTACACTTCCTGTTACTAGAGAATAGTTTTATTATGTTTTCTCTCATCTCTCGAAGAGCGACTTTGCTCTGAAGGTTTCTATCATTGTAAAGCTTTATTAAACATGTATATAGTGTTTAACAGAATACATAATTTTCATTCAATAATATTCCAGAGAGTGACAAGTTAAAGAAGCTGTGTGTGGTCACTTAAAAATAAAGAATTTACAGTTAAATCTGAGAGTGATAAACTTTAGTCAGTCAAAATATATTTCGTTGGACTAATGATCATGAATTAAATGTTAATTTTCATTTAGATTATATCCAGCAGCAATAGAGGCAATGCTGTTGCTGGCTGTCACCCTCTGTCACCAGCTACCAACCTCTGTCACCAGCTACCAACCTCTGTCACCAACCACTGCTGCAAGTCACTGGCCTCCACCAGTCACTAGACCTCACTGCCATCATTGTCATCGTCATTGTATAACAGAGGTTCTCAAACTTTTTGGGCCACTGCCCTCCTCATGACTACATAATACCCACAGTGTTCCCACACCTATTTTATGTGTAAATAAATATTTTATATTTTACTAATTTATATATACTATGAATCATTTGATATCTAATATATATCATCATCATCATCATCATCGTTTAACGTCCGCTTTCCATGCTAGCATGGGTTGGACGATTTGACTGAGGACTGGTGAAACCGGATGGCAACACCAGGCTCCAGTCTGATTTGGCAGAGTTTCTACAGCTGGATGCCCTTCCTAACGCCAACCACTCAGAGAGTGTAGTGGGTGCTTTTACGTGTCACCCGCACGAAAACGGCCACGCTCGAAATGGTGTCTTTTATGTGCCACCCGCACAAGCCAGTCCAGGGGCACTGGCAACGATCTCGCTCGAAAATCCTACAGGAGCCAGTCAGGCGGTACTGGCAACGGCCACGCTCAAAATGGTGCATCTCATGTGCCACCCGCACAAGAACCAGTCCAGGGGCACTGGCAACGATCTTACTTGGCTTGCCGGGTCTTCTCACGCACAGCCCATTTCCATTTCCAAAGGTCTCGGTCCGTAGTCATCGCCTCGGTGAGGCCCAATGTACGAAGGTCTTGCCTCACCACCTCAGCCCAGGTCTTCCTGGGCCTACCTCTTCCACGGGTTCCCTCAACTGTTAGGGTGTGGCACTTTTTCACGCAGCTATCCTCCTCCATTCTCACCACATGTCCATACCAGCGCAATCGTCTCTCTTGCACGCCACAACTGATGCTTCTAATGTTCAGCTTTTCTCTCAAGATACTTACACTCTGACGGGTATTCACATTGACATTACACATCCAACGGAGCATACTGGCTTCATTCCTTGCGAGCTTACGTATGTCCTCAGCAGTTACAGCCCATGTTTCACTGCCATGTAGCATGGTTGTTCGTACGCATGCGTCATACAGTCTGCCTTTTACTCTGAGTGAGAGTCCCTTTGTCGCCAGCAGGGGTAAGAGCTCTCTAAACTTTGCCCAGGCTATTCTTATTCTAGCAGCTACACTTTCAGCGCACCCACCCCCACTACTAACTTGGTCGCCCAGATAGCGGAAGCTATCGACTACCTCTAGTTTTTCACCCTGGAATGAGATAGAAGTTGTTTCCTGTTTGTTTGCAGTCTTTATTGCACCTGAACATCTGCCACAAACAAAAACTAACTTGCTAGTTAACCTGCCTTTGATGTTGCTGCACCTCTTATGTGTCCATAGCTTGCACCGGGTACATCTTATAGAGTTACTACCTACTCCTTTTCTACATACTGAGCAGGGCCATCTACCTGAAGGGGTTTGTGTTTTATCTACCTTCCTACTTATTAGGATTTTGGTTTTAGCTAGGTTGACTCTAAGGCCCTTCAATTCTAGACCTTGCTTCCACACCTGAAACTTCTCCTCTAGTTCTGATAGTGACTCCGCAATTAGGGCAAGGTCATCAGCATAGAGGAGCTCCCAGGGGCAACCTGTCTTGAACTCCTCTGTGATTGCCTGGAGGACTATGGTAAATAATAGGGCGCTGAGGACGGAACCTTGGTGGACCCCTACCTCTACCCGGAATTCATTGCTGTACTCATTTCCAACCCTCACCTTACTGGCCGCATCTCTGTACATGGCTCGCACAGCTCTCACTAGCCATTCTTCTATCCCAAGTTTCCTCATTGACCACCAGATAAGGGATCGGGGGACCCTGTCAAAGGCTTTCTCCATGTCAACGAAAGCCAGGTACAGAGGTTTATCCTTGGCTAGGTATTTCTCTTGCAACTGTCTCACTAGAAATAAGGCATCAGTAGTGCTTTTACCTGGCACGAACCCAAACTGCATCTCATCTAAATTGATTCACTCCCTAATTAGTTGGGCTATGACCCTCTCTGTAACTTTCATAACCTGATCTAACAGCTTGATGCCTCTGTAATTATTTGTATCTAAAGCGTCCCCTTTACCTTTGTAGCAGTTGACTATGATGCTGCTACACCAGTCATAGGGTATGACTCCTTCGTGTATCACCTGGTTCGTAATACGGGTGACTAGGCTATAGCCAACACTGCCAGATATTTTGAGCATCTCTGCAGTGATTCCTGATGGGCCGGGGGCTTTCCCGGTCTTCATACTCTTAATTGCTTTATCTACCCTGGTACTATCAACTCGGATAGCTGGTCCCTCTATTGGGTCGACATAAGGCAGGCTCTCTTTCTCCCATTCATTCTCTTTATTAAGCAATCTATCGTAGTGGCATCTCCAGACCTCTTTCTTTGCATCCTCATTTAATGCAAGCGTACCATCATCCATGCGAACACATTTCTCTCCTACAACATCACTATTCTCTCTCCTACACTGTCTTGCAACCCGAAATACCTCGAGTCTTTGGTCCTCACGGCGCAGAACATTGGCAAATCTTTCCTTATCTGCTTCCCCTCTGGCTAAATAAACCTGTCGCCTAGCCTCCCTTCTGGCACATTGGTACAATTCCCTGCTACCACCGTTCTTCCAGTCCTTCCAAGCTTGTTTCTTTTGTCTAATAGCCCTGTCTACCTCCTTGTTCCACCACCACGTTACTCTGGGTTGGGAGGGGACCTTACACCACCCACAAATCTGGTCGGTGGCTTTCAACAGGTTGTCCCGCAGAAATCTCCAATTGTCTTCCACGTTGTATGATGCTATATCCCCTTCTATTTCGTTAAATGCTTCAAGTATACAATACTATAATAATATTATAAATTCATAGCGTCCCCCAACCCACTGCTTTCCTCCCAATGCCTCCTTTTCTCTACCGCACCACTCCACTAGACACCAGCACCCACCTGGACCCTCTCAACACCCACCAGGGTGTGGTAAGGCCCACTGGAGGGTGGGGTGGTAGCACCCATTTTGAGAGCCTATGTTGTATAATGTCTGTTTACCATGCTGGTATAGGCTCAGTGGTTTAACAGGAGCCAGAGAGCCAACAGATTGTGTAAAGCTTTTTGATGATTGGATGTCCTTAATGCCAACCACTTTATAAAGTGAAGTAGGTACTATTTTACATGACACTAGCAATAATGAGGTAACTTGCTAGATTCCTCAGCAGAGGTGGGCTGAAGGAAGTGGCTAGAGACAGAAACAGACCTTATTGCAGAAGAGAAACATGGTAACCTCAGTAGAAAAAGAAGAGGAAATGGTAAAAAAAATGAAGTTATAACTTTTATCCTGCAGTAAAAGAATCTGGTCATTCTTGGAAGTGCAATCAACCCTAAAAAAATTAGTGATTTCACACTTCCTAATTAATTTAAATATGAAAAAATATAACAACAAAATAGAATGAAATACTTTTTTCACACATGGCCATACTAATTAAATTATAAGGACAAACAATAATTTTTCAGCAACATTTTCAACTTTATGACAAATGACAAATATAGAGAATTGTGCAGATATTACATGTCTTAAAAAAATAAATGAACAAATAACAAATCTTTATGCCTCCAAAATCGTACATCTGTTAGAAAGTGTCTTCCCTAAAGTCATTAGGGTGGCTGACTGCACAACTTACCATCTATTTAGTAATTTGATACTGTTGTCTGTTACCCAGAGTTTATTGTCAAGTGTTTTACACTATCAATTGATTTAGTAGCAGGTTGCAAGTAAAAATATTTATGTTTACTTACTCTCACAAACATACAGAAATATACATTTTGTTAGAATTAAGTTATTTCTTTGTATTTTGTATATTTTTTAGAAGTCATTGTCATTGTTGTCATCATTGTTGTTATCCTCCTCATCCTCATCCTCATCATTTAACGTTTGCTTTCCATGCTGGCATTAGTTGGACAGTTTGAGAGGAGCTGGCAAGCAGGAGAGCTGTGCTAGGCTCCAATTGTCTGTCTTGGCATGGTTTTTATGGCTGGATGTCCTTCCTAATGCCAGCTACTTTACAGAGTGTACTGAGTGCTTTTTATGTGGTACCAGCACAGGTGCTTTTTATGTGGTTCCAGTATAGCGGCTTTTTTATGTGGCACCATCACCTGCAGGTCATCAATAAGCTTGCAAAAAAAGGGCTTCTCAGCTGAGAGAAGGAAAGGAACAAAGAGAAGTGGATGTGTGCTAGGCGAGAGGTTGAAGTATAATAGAGGGACAGGGATAGTTGTCTTGCTACAGAGTAGATACTTGGCTATCCCAGTAAGGCAAAGAAGCAGAGGGAGGTAGGAGAGAGAGAGAGAGACAGACAGAGGGATAGATAGATAGAGAAGGACTGGGACAATCAGAGTGAGATAAAGAGGGCCTAACTATAGGGAACAGTGGGGGTGAGTGTAAGTAGTTCACAGAGGACATGTTCCATAAGAGTGTGAGGGGAGATATCTAGAGATAGCAAGAAATAGCGAGAAGAACTGATGGGGCCTGCAGTGAGTGGTGGGGATTTTAGGGAGAAAGGTTGTTGGTGAGTTTTGTCAGAGGACAGAATTATGTGCATGTGTGAAGGGAAGGGGGATAATTAAAATGTAGAATATTCAAGGAATATAAAATCAATTCTTGTGCTATTATAACTATATGTGTGTGTACATACACACGCACACACATGTATACATATATATTATTAAAAAATAATTAATAAGTAGTAATAACTAAATTAAATTTATCAGAATCTCATAAAATAATACAGTATATATAAGCATTCATACATATATCTATACGCTCTCATATACACATGCTCTGCCTGATGGGTAATGTCAGTGTGCATATATGAAAGAGTGGGTATAAGTTGTGCCAGATATAGTGTGCAAGAGAGAAAACTGCATTGGTATGGCTATGTAATGTTGTATGGATGACGATAGCTGCATAAAGAAGTGCTAATCTCTAATTGTGGAGGGAATTGGTGGAAGGAGTAGATCCAGGAAGATGTGGGATGAAGTGGGGAGAAATGATATTTGGATTTTGAACCTCAACAGAAGAAATAACAAGAGACTGAGACTTCTGATGATTTGTTGTGCTTGGCAAGACCCATAAAACTAAGTAAAATCATGGCCATACATACAGGCATGTCCTTTATGGCCATATCCCACCTTTTCCTCACACACACATGTAATTCTGTTCTCTGCCCAAAACTCCCCCACAACACCCACCGTTAACTGCAGGTCTCTCCACACTCCCCCACAAGCCTACCCCTACACTTTCCATACCTTTACATATCTACCATACCCACCTCCCAGCCACTCCAATTCCTCTCACCATTACTTGCTATCTCTGTCTCTCCTTACACTTTATGGAATATCTCTTCTATCCCCTTTGTACAACTTGTATTCCCAACCACTGTTCCCTGTGGGTAGGCCCCCTCTCTCTCTCTCTCACTCTGACTGTCACTATCTTTCTCTCTAACTCTCTCCCAACCCTACTTCTTCCTTGTTCTCCTGTGGTAGCCAAGTATCTCTTCTGTAGCAAGACAGCTATTCCTGTGCCTCCAACCTTCTCCATCTTCTTGCTTGGCACATGGCCACTTCTTTTGGTTCCAATTCTCTCTCAGTTGAGAGGTCCTTGTCTTGCAAACTGATTGGTAACCACATGGTGCTGGTGTCAGGTAAAAAGCATTTGATCTGGTGCTATGTGAAAAGCACATGTACTGGCACCATGTAGAAGCACCTGTGCTGGTGTCACATAGAAATCTCCCATGCTAGTGCCACATAAAAAGCACCCAGTACACTCTGTAAAGTGGTTGGCATTAGGAAGGGCATCCAGCCATAGAAACCATGCCAAAACAGTTGGAGCCTGGTGCAACTTACAATCCATGCCAACATGGAGAATGGATGTTAAATAATGAAGATTATGATATTGATATACACAACAATGCATGGCAATACAAAAGGTTATATAGATATTTAAAAAAGTACTCAAATGTGCACATGGATACAAAATAAAATTTCAATGAAGTATTATTTAATGAACAGAAACGGCATTAACAGATATAAAGCTATAAACAATTAGTGAAAATAGAAGCAGATTCTATCCTAGTATTTGAATTGTAAAATTATCTTAATTCTCCTATTTTTCAAAGAATTTAAAAGTGCAAAGAATTCTAAGACTGCAATTAACTATCACTTCATTATATTTATTGAGAAATGGTGTATTTCTCTAATACACCATTTCTCAAATTATGGCAAAATAATTGGCATGCCCTCTGTTTTCCTTGCTATGGAGTTGTGAATTTTATGATGCTCCTACACCCCTACCACCAGTACCAGTACCAGTACTAGCATCATCACAGCCTCCCTCAGCTTATACTGAATGTTTAAATTTTTGACATGCCATATGTATCATAGCTAATGAACTTGAGTGCAGTAATCTCAGATTTCTAAATGGGTGCATACATGCATAAAATCTGTTTTTACAAACGTTGGCTTTAGAGTCAATTTATTTCTTAGTACATGTCCATCTAATTACCCTACATTTGTATACTATACTTTGACAAGACAATTATCATTTAACAGGCAAACATTATCATTCCTACAGTCATAAATTTTAAGTGTATTATTAATTGTTCCATTAAGATTTCAAGGTAACTGATCATCGTTCATACTGTTTATTGCTATTTTTGTGTTTATGTCAACCTCACTGAAGATGTTTGCATTGGAAACCAATGTTTGATACTGAAAGAGTGATTAGTAGAATGGTCAACTTTTATTAGGTTATCATTAATTAGGTTATTTTTATAAACCTGCACAATTAAAGAAGGCTACCTGAGCTGCTGCAATCAGTGTATGTGCTATTGGCATTTTTCTAATTTTCATAGGGTAGAATGTAATATAGTCCTCTGTTATTTTAACTTCGATTAAATTAAATTTATTAGAACTTGCAAAGCTATTTGGAGTAGGTAATAAATGAGTGTATAGATATATAGATATAATATATAAATCATACATACACACAAACATATACATACAAACATATATACACACAAACACATATACATACATATGTACATACATTTGATGGGTCTGTCAACCTTGTTAGCATTAATACTCTAACCCTCTACTCTACACAAAATGCAAAGATCAATTCTCAAGAATTATTCAGATCCTAAACCAAGAATAGCTACAGCTGCTTGAAAATTACAGTGCTAGAGTGAGTGAGTGCCAACCACGACTCCTGGCAAAGCTGCAATGAGTAACGTGAACAGGTAGCATGAGTAACAACAGGCAGTAGCTGCTTGAGTTTTGACTGTGTCATTTACAATTACTTCCAAAATAAAGACCAACATAAAATGTCTTGGAAACATGCCCACATCAAACACTCACATCAGCTGGAACAGATACTCACAAAACACTGCCACTTGAGATATTTATTTATGATTTGATCCTTCCAGTGAGCTGACTGTAAGATGAATCATTCTTTGGTTTGCAGCAACATTAGACTTCAACCAAAAAGATGCCACATATGAAATCCACTTGACAAGTGGTGCATTGATGTAGATGTACAGATGAGATTCTCTCAGGGACACCATCCACTGTTCTATACTGAGGGTCATTGGTAAGAAATAGACCAAGATATAGGATTGGTTTGAAGGAAACTCAAGCAAGCTCACCACAGCTATCAAAGCAATGCTTGATGCATTGCTTGAACATAAATACTATCCCTCCCAAGCAACTATGTAAGAACTAATAACAGCAAAATGCAAAGCCCAGTGAACAACCAGATTCTGCAAGTCGCGTTTGGCTACAGTTTTGCATATGTATTTAATTATTATATAACACAGATTACATCTGTGGAGGCACAATGGCCCAGTGGTTAGGGCAGTGCACTTGTGGTCATAGAATCACGGTTTCAATTCCCAGACTGGGTAGTGTAAGTGTTTATTGAGTAAAAACACCTAAATCTCTGTGAGGCTCCGGCAGTTGATGGGGGGGGGGGGTAGCGAACCCTGCTGTAATCTTTCACCACAACTTACCCTCACTCTTTCTTCCTGTTTCTGTTGTACCTGTATTTCAAAGGGCCAGCCTTGTCATACTCTGTGTCATGCTGAATCTCCCTGAACTACATTAAGGGTACATGTGTCTGTGGAGTGCTCAGCCACTTGCACATTAATTTCATGAGCAGACTGTTCCATTGATTGGATCAACTGGAACCCTCATTGTCGCAACCGATGGAGTGCCATGAATATGAGAGGATAAAAAAGGATATGAGCAAGACAGCATCAATGAAAATCATAACGGGTGAGACCATCAAAGATAAAGGCAAGCAGATGGTTATATGAGAGAAGCATTATTCTGAACTCTGCCTCACAGAAAACACCATCTTAGACAATGCACTGTACACCATGGAATACCTGCCGGTGATGGAAGAAGAAGATGCATTGCTGATTGCTGCAGAGTGACTAAAACCACTGATTGACTACCCACTGTCAAAGCACAAAGACTGGATATCATTCCATTAGAGGGTATCAAGTGTACAAAGTGCATCCTGTTGTTCCACTGACACAAACTGCTGTACCAAAGTTGAAAGAAGGGAGTGGTGCCATGAGACTGCAATATTGTTTTACTGTACAAGGACAGAGGAGATTGAAGTGATTGCAACAACCACAGAGGAGTCTGTTTGCTGAGTATCATTGAGAAAGTCTTTTCTCATTTGGTCCTAAACAGATTGCAGAAAATAACTGAAAGAGCATATGTTGAATCTGTGTGGCTTCAAACTAGAATGTTCCACAAATGACATGATCTCCTTTCAAGTACAAGAAAAATGTAGAAAAGAAAGACAGTTGCTCTACATTGCTTTTCTAATCTCATGAAGGCCTTTAAACTTGTGTGAAGAGATGGTCTAATTGAAATTCTAGTCAAGACTGGGTGCTCTTCAGGTTACTCAGGATTATTCAGTCATTCCACACAAACATAAAAGGCATCATTCAGTTGGAAAGCTCTTGCTCAGAATACTTCAGCATTTGTAGTGGAGTGAAACAGGGTTGTAAGCTTGCCCCTACTACGTTTGTAGTCTTCTTCACTGTCATGCTGAAGCACACCTTTGAAACATCAGCTGATGATGTTTACCTTCACACAAATTCAAAAGGGGGAAACTGTTCAATGTTCTGACAGAGAGTGTAAACCATAATACAGTTGGTTGACTGATTTCTCCAATCATGCTTTACACTGTATAGAGAGAGGAAAAGAGTGAGTAAAATGAAGATACAGGGAGTTAACATTAGAGTTGTAGGATAAGTGCTTGGTGGGAGGCAATGAATAAAGGCTATACAGAGAAGGATCAGGAATAGAGGAAGAGGAGGAGAAGAAAGGGAATAAATGACAGAGTTGTTAGGGAAGATAAATAGGTACATGACTGTCTAAAATGGAAGATGAAAAGTTAACTCCTCAGCCCTCTCTTATGCACCATATTCTTACAGGATATCACAGAGGAACTTAAGACTGGATGTCCATGGGAAATCCTATACACTGATGATCTAGTTTTCATATTTTAATTTATATGGGAATTAGAAAGGAAATTCCAGGCATAGAAGCTAAACCTAGAATCAAAAGGCCTCAAGGTATACTTAGCAGAAACTAGGGTTGTAATAAGTATGAAACAATACAAGACCAAGGTATCTTCAGGGAAAATGGCTTTGTTTAATATGTAGAAAAAGGAATAGGTATAAGCGCCATGTGCTGTACCCAATGCAGGCTATGAACACACAAGTGGTGTAGTGGAATCACAGGTAAACAATCAGAGAATGTAAGCTTCATATGTGATAGATGCACTGAAGCAGTATGGACTATGAACAAGCCTGAAAAAGTCTTTCATAAATTCCAAAATGACTTACTAGAAGTACCTGATAGCTTTTTTTACTGAAGAAGCTTAATTAGTAATGGAGATGATTGCTCTGAATATAAAGTAACCACAGTAAGAATGTGCTGGAAAACGATTACGGAGATACTATTGCTGGTAGCAACAAAGGTCTTTTCCCTCAGAGTAAAGAGCAGATTGTATGAAGCTTGTTTTAGAGCTGCAATACTACATGATAATAAGATATAGGCCTTAAATGCTGAGATTTTGAGAAGATTAGAAAGAAATGAAGCAAGCACACTCTGTCAGATGTGCAATGTAAGTGTACATGAAAAACATAATACAAATGTGCTGAGAAAAAAACAACAAATGAGTATAAGAGGAATCAGATATAATGTGCAAGAAAGAACACTGCCCTGGTTTGGATATGTGAGGCATATGGATGAGGATAGCTGTATAAAGAAGTGTATCCACTTAATGTGGATGGAGTTTGAGGAAGAGGAAGACCAAGAGGCTGTGGTGTGAAGTGATGAGGGCTAATGACAAAGAACAAGGATGACTGATGAAATCCAGTTCTCAAGAAGACTCACCCATTTTGGCAAAACTGAGTTCTGGAAAAGCTGTGTCAATATATATGCACAACAGGGTCCTTTGTCCAATTTCCTCCTCACGACACCCCCACTACCCCTCATCTCTTGAGCTGCAGCTCTTCCTTGATACCACTTATTTTTCTTATATTTGAAATCATTTCACTTGTTATTTCTCCTTCACCCTTAAATACTGATCTCTCCATAAACACTTTACATTGTCCTCCACCTCCGCTGAGCCACCACTGCATTTCTCTTCTTCCACCACCATATGTCTCTCACTTTGTCCATGCACTATACTGCCATTCTCTCCCTTCCCCAACAATTTTGTAACCAGGCCAACCACATGTCATCTCTCTCTTGTCTGTCTCTGGTCTACTGTGCCATCATTACTGCTCTGCTGCTCTTCCACCTTTTCCAGCACTGTTCTTACTTTCTCCTAACTCCTCAATTAATACATCATTGGTCATCTCCCATATCTTATCTACAAAATCCTACCCAATCTTTCAGTTGCTGCCTACCTCCCCATCCTTCTACTGTTCCCACTTGCTCACTTTTCCATACTCACCTGCAACCTCTGCCCCACCCCACTCTGTCCTAATCACTTCTACACTGCCCCTCAAGGCTCCACCCTGACACATCATTTACATTATTTTTATCTCTTCCCCCATCCACCTGATCATTTTCCCCTTCTCTTCTAAAATCTGAGTAGTCAAGTAGCTTCTTTATCAAAAGAAACCTGTTCTGCTCTGTCCTCTTTTCTGATACTTTAACCTTCACCTTCTAACATAAAACCACCTCTTTTGTAAATCTGTAAGTGGTATGATAATCTCACAAGTGGTGGTGACATGAAAAAAAGCATACAGTACATGCTGTAAATTAATTGGCATTAGGAAAGGTACCCAACCATAGAAACTGTGCCAAAGTACACCTAGCACAGAATATGGATGTCAAATGATTATATATATATATATATATATCATCATCATCATCGTTTAACATCCGTGTTCCATGCTAGCATTGGTGGGATGGTTTCACTAGAGCCAAACTTCTGTGACTGTTTTGGCAGAATCTTTACATTTGGATGCCCTTCCTAACAGCAACCACTCAGCAAAGTAGACTTAGGGCTTTTGACATGGCACAAGCACAGGCAAGGTCAGTTTTGGCTAGGTTTTTACAGCTGGATGTCCTTCCAAATACCAACCACTTTACAGTGTGGACTGGGTGCTTTTAAGTGGCATCTGCACTGACAGGGTCACCAAGTACTTGCAAGACAAAAACAAAGAAAAAACTTTCAAGAGGGGGGGTATTGGAGGAGGTGATCTTGTGTCGGATGATGAAAGATTATAATGGGACAGAGACTTGCTGTAGAGGAAGTACAAAGTTACCTGGTTGGGATAAGAGAGAGAGAGAGAGAAAGAGAAAGAGAAATAGAGAGAGAGAGAGAGAGAGAGAGAGAGAGAGAGAGAGAGAGAGAGAGAGAGAGAGAGAGAGCTCAGGAATGAAGACGGAAACAGGTGCGTTACTGCTGAAGAAATACATGGTTACCCAACGTGAAGGAAGTGCAGGAGATGGAGAGAGAGAGAGTGGGAGACAGTAGGATAGAGATGGTGGCAAAATACTGGGCATACTCACGAAGGACAGGAATCAGAATATAAATGGGATGGTTGAGAAAAGGAAGAGGGAGATATAGATGGTGGCAAGTGCCAGAGTATAGCCTTGAGGTATGAATAGCATAATATAAGTGGCAGGAAATTGTGAATGAAGTGTGATTAAAGAATGAGGAGGGGAGTGATTGGCGAAAACCTAGGTATAGAGTCGGGGGGGGGGTACTAGATAGCAATGATACAGAGGAACAGGACTGTGAGGACAGGATTGAGGAGTGAGAGCTAGGCATTGTGTATGAGGAAAAGAAGAGATGTAGAAATGCAGATTGGTTTGTTGGGGTAGGGTAAGTGAAAAATTTTCTTGTTACATGTGGGTGGAACACAGGGGCTAGCAGATAGCAATAATACAGTTAGGCAAGGTGTGTGGGTGGAACACACAGGTCGGGGGGGCAAGTGGAGAGCAATGGTACAGTGGCACAAGGCCAAGAGGGAAGGATTGGGGAGTGGGAGGTAAGCATAGTGCATGAAGCAGAAATGTGAGGAAGAGAAGCGATGTAGTTTGGTTTGTTGTGGTAGAGTGTGTGAGAAGCTTTCTTGTTAAATGTGGGTAGGACACACAGCACTTTTAGAACTCTGCTTTGCAGACATGGGCAGGCTTTTCAAGAACTTCTTATCATCAGACATTTCGGTCCATTGTCATTTACTCCATGAGGCCCAACATCCTGAGATCGATCCTTACCACTTCATCCCACATCTTCTGGGGTCTCCTTCTGTGGGTACCATCCACTTTCAGTGATTGGCACTTCTTTATGCAGCTGTTCTCATTCATGCCAATCACATGTTTAAACCAATGTAGTCTTCTCTTTTGCATGCTACATTTGATTCTTCTTATGCCCAACTTTTCTCATAATACATTTGCATTTTGTCATACATGTGCACTGATGTTGCACATCCAACTGAGAAGACTACCTTCATTTCTCTCCAGTCTACACGTCTTTTGCATTCAGAGCCCATGTCCCACTACCATAGAGTATAGCCGTTTGCACACAAGCATCATATAAAAATATATATACATATATATATATATAAATATATATATATATATATATATATATATATATATATATATATATATATATATATAAACAACAAACGAGGAGTCACTCTTGGTTTCTTTTGACGTGGTCAACCTTTATACAAATATCCCTCATGAATATGCGATTGAGGCAATTAAATTCTGGCTGCACAAACACCCAGAAACATTTCCTAATCGCATCAACACAACTTTCATCATAGAATCACTTAAGTTCATTCTGACCAACAATTACTTCCTGTTTGCAGACACATATTTTCGCCAAAAATGTGGTATCGCGATGGGTACTAAAGCTGCACCAGTCCTTGCGAACCTCATAATGGGTTTTTTTGAATTAACACTATATGAAACCTCACGTCAGAAATTTGGACACCTTTTCCACATCTTTTTAATGGACAACTGGAAAAGATATTTGGATGATTGTTTCATCATATGGAATGAACCCTATGAAAAACTTCTAGAATTCAAATCCATTCTTAATAACATACATCCCAACATTCAATTCACTATGGAATTCAGCAAACATCATCTCCCTTTTCTTGATCTCTTAATCATAAAAACACCTAATAACCAAATCACAACCGACATCTACCACAAACCTACAGACTCACAACAATACCTCCTTTTTAGCTCATGCCACCCAAAACACACCAAGATAAATATCCCCTTTAATTTAGCTAAAAGAATTTGCACCATTGTCTCTGACCCAACCACTCGAGAAATACGCTTACAAAATCTCAAAAAAACACTATTACAACGCCGATATCCCTCCACACTCATAGATCTTGGAATAAAACGTGCCAAGGAACTTGACAAAAACACACTAAAAACCAACCAACATAATAACACACCCAACCCCAAAATACTTCCATACATCTCCACCCATAACCCCAATAACATCGAAGCATTCACCACAATTAAACAAAACCTCCCCTTACTCACCACAGACCCGAAAATGAACAATATCATTAATACACACAAAGTCCTTAAATGCAAAAGGCAACACAAATCTTTGAAAACATTATTAACCAATTCCAAACTACATACACCACTTCCACCCCCATCAGTTAAAAAATGTGCACGCCCTAATTGTGGCACCTGCCCCTACCTACTTGAAGGCTCTGAATTTACCTTCAAACGAGGAACAAAGTTTAAAATTAAAACCAATTTCTCTTGTTCCTTGAGTAACCTCATTTATGTCCTTACTTGCGCAGGTTGCCAAAACTTCTATATCGGACAGACGAGCCTCCCATTACGTAGAAGAGTAGCTGTCCATAAGGAACAAATAAACCTCCCTCAATACCGCCATATTCCACTCAGTGGCCACATAGACTCTTGCGCCAGAAACAAAAACCCTAAATTCATTATATTCCCTTTCTATCAATGTAAAGACAGAATCTCCACACAAGAAAGAATCAACAAGGAGAATCTTTTCATAGAGAAATTCCAACCATTTCTTAACACACACACCCCTCAGTGACCTTATTTCTCTATGAACAGACACAAACTTCCTGTTTGGAAAAAAAGAGTTCATAACCCTAACTAAAAACACTTGTCTCCCCTTACACACACTTCCTGTTTTGACACCACATTTCCTGCTTAACACAAACTTTTAACCCTTTTTTTAAACCTAACAAAACTCTCAACTCTCATGCATCCTTATTTTTCCTACCAATTTATACATGA
>NC_142941.1:28163041-28173041 GCF_046866305.1 Octopus bimaculoides | reverse complement strand
CATGCCTTCACTGGGTGCAATAGTACCAGTGCCTTCAAGGGAAGGGGAATGTGAAAGGACTGAAAGTTGTTGAAACAGACAAATCATTCCAGAAAGCATTCTCCAAGTTAGGGGAGTCTTGGGAAGTTGACAAGGAGCTGATGAACAAACTGTATGGTAACAAAAGGACAAAAATGGTGAATATATTGTGGTTCATAACCTTGCAAGCAAATGGCAGTGGGAAAGAGGATTTCACAAAATCTAAGCAATTGAATCTCACTTCACTTCTCCCATATAGAAACAACTTCAAGCAACACATTTGGCGAAGCAACTCCAAGACCAGGATATGGAAGCTTGCGAACATTGCAAAGCCATCAGCACCTAAGGACATGGATGGACAACAGAAGCTGGAATCATGAAGCCAAAGTGGACAGAGGGTGAAGTGGTGCTCCATGGATATTCTGGAAGAAGAGCTTGAAGATGAAACTTGCGCATCAGATTCTGACCCTGACAGGGACAGTGAACTTAGTGAAAGCGATTTCCTTGACAGAGTAGGATCGAACAGTGATACTAAAAGTGATGGTGATGATTATTAATCGGACACTTGAAATGACTCATGAATGTAATAGATGGTTCACAAATAATGTTGTTATCTTTGACAATTGTTTGGTGTATGTTGATGGGATGAAGTCCAATGCATTACAAAGTTAATGAAACTAAGAACAGATATAACTGTCATGAAAATAAGATACAACCAGGTAAGAATTAGGATAAATGCTTACTGGAAATGTGTTAATTGAAATTTTAAGGACAAGAAGGGTGCTCAGCTGAGATTTCTAACTCAACTTTAAAGCAAACTCATACATCCATTGTTTTAATTCTGCATATATACCTACCAGGAAGGAAGGTAACTGCTGCAACACTTGAATTGGATCTTGTTTAAACTTGAGAGATAGAAAGTATTATACAAGCTGGTATTTGTTTCAATATTAAAATTATATGGCACATTTCATAACAACCATGTATAACAAACTGCTATGGTGTAGGTAGGGTCAACTTTTGTTTACTTTTGACTTCAACAACCTCTTTGATAAAAATATTTGCATAATTTGATGTTTCATTTTATAGATCAACTCAAATATCTTCTGTGGTCATTTGCAATGATTCAATGGAAGATTCCAAAGTACCACACATTCAGCAATACATATAAGACAGTATGTAAAAGTGCAGAAATATCTCACATCCCACAGCGTAAATACTACTTCTTTTCAATGCACTGTTAAGTGACCTCAGTTGAGAGCAGTAGTCTAGATGGCTGAGGAATTTGTCCTCTGTAAAACCAGCATAGTTTCCTGGTCTCTTGTTCTGAAAGTTCTCAGAATCTATCTGGCCATTTGCCTGCACATTGCCACCATGATGATGATGTGTACGTGAAATGAGGTGTTGATGTTCATATCAATCCTCAGATCATGCACTGTACTTGTCTCTGGTATTGCTGGTTGTTTTCACCCAGAGTGTCTTTGCTGCAGCTTGTTTGCTTTAGCTGGCTGATAGCAAAGGGCTTGGAATTAAATTGCATGTTGTTTTCTTCAACCCATTTTTAAATAGCATCTAGGTCTTTCTGTAGAAGTTTAACAATTGTAAGGTTCCTCGGCTGATTGTACAACTTTGAACAGTGACCCTATATTGTACCACACTGAAGCATACTCTTTTGCAAATCTATAGAAAGCTTTCAGGTTTACCTTTACATAATTTAGAATGCTGGCTTCTTTCTCTGCCCACTCCTTTTCATGGGAGTGTTTTTGAGATCACTTTCAATCTCAAGCAATGTTTGCTGGAGATAGGAATCTTCATTATCCTTTAGTGGCCAATTTAGAGAGTTTGTAACCTTTGCTCATTGTTTCATTAGAATCTTCCAATCCAATAATCAGTAATAGACACACACACACACATCTTGTAGATTATAGCATATAACTAGTCACAATGTTACTTTCCATATTGCCAAGTGCAGTAGTTAGTGCCAAACCAATAGCAAGATTCTTACCAGTTATACACATTTACTAGTTATATCTAGTTATATAGTGCTTGATGATATAATTATGTATATTCAGCATATACACACACACACACACATATTATCATCATCATCTTCATCATCATCATTGTCTAAAGTCCGTTTCCCATGCTAGCATAGGTTGGACGATTTGACTGAGGACTGGCGAACCAGATGGCTGCACCAGGCTCCAATCTGATTTGGCAGAGTTTCTACAGCTGGATGCCCTTCCTAACGCCAACCACTCCAAGAGGGCCAGTCGGGCAGTACTAGAAACAACCTCGCTCGAATGATTTTTCATGTGCCACCGACACAAGTGCCAGTAAGGCGACGCTGGTAACAACCATGCTCAAATGGTGCTTTTTATGTGCCACAGGCACGGAAGTCTGTCAGCTGCTCTGGCAGCGATCATACTTGGATGGTGCTCTTAGTGCTCCACTGGCACGGGTGCCAGTCATCGAATTTATGAATTTGATTTGATTTCAATTTCACTTGCCTCAACAGGTCTTTGCAAGCAGAGTTTAGAGTCCAATGAAGGAAAGGTATGCATAAGTGGGCTGGTTACACCTCTGGCATAGGCCACAGGTCATGGTCTCACTTGGCTTGCCGGTCTTCTCATGCACTGCATATTTCCAAAGGCCTCAGTCATTAGTCATTGCCTTGGTGAGGCCTAATGTTCGAAGGTCATGCTTCACTACCTCATCCTAGGTTTTCCTGTGTCTACCTCTTCCACAGGTTCCCTTAACCGCTAGGGTGTGGCACTTTTCACACAGCTATCCTCATCCATTATTGCCACATGACCATACCAGTGCAGTCATCTGTCTTGCACACCATATCTGATGCTTCTTAGGTCCAACTTTTATCTCAAGGTACCCACACTCTGTCGAGTATGCACACTGACATTACACATCCATTGGAGCATACAGGCTTCATTCTTTGCGAGCTTACTCATGTCTTCAGCAGTCACGGCCCATGTTTCACTGCCATGTAGCATGGCTGTTCATACACATGTGCCATACAGTCTACCTTTTACTCTGAGCGAGAGGCCCTTTGTCACCAGCAGAGGTAAGAGCTCTCAGAACTTTGCCCAGGCTATTCTTATTCTAGCAGCTACGCTTTCAGCGCATATTCCCCCGCTACTGACTTGGTTACCTAGGTAATGGTAGCTATCAACTACTTCTAGTTTTTCTCCCTGGAATGTGACAGAAGCTGTTCTCTGCACATTTTCAGTGTTTATAGCACCTGAGTATTTGCCATATACAAAAGCTATCTTCCCAGTTAGCCTCCCTTTGATATTGCTGCACCTTTTATGTTTGTCTGCCTTCTTACTTATTAGGACTTTGGTTTAAGATAGGTTGACTCTAAGGCCCTTCTAATCCTTACTTTCACATCTGAAACTTCTCCTCTTGTTCTGATAGTGACTCAGTAATTAGAGCAAGGTCGTCACCATAGAGGAGCTCCCAGGGGCATCCTGTCTTGAATTCCTCTGTTATTGCCTGGAGGACTATGATAAATAGGAGGGGACTGAGGACTGAACCTTGGTGGACCCCTACCTCTACCCAGAATTCTTCACTGTACTTGTTGCCAACCCTCACCTTACTGACAGTGTCGCTGTACATGGCTTGCACAGCTCTCACTAATCATTCATCTATCCCTAGTTTCCTCACTGACCACCTGAGCATCTGCCACTTACTCCAGAATGTGTGCTCTTGCTCCACTCACTCCACTTACTCCAGAATGGAGTAAGTGGCATGAGTGGAGCAAGAGCACACACAAAAATGAAGAACAATTTCTCATCTTGTTCTTGGAGAATTCTTTCCTAAACACATTTAAAGAATGTACTTATCATTGTAAACATTGGCAAAAACATACCTTTAGTTCCTATAAGTAATTTCTACCAATCTATAAAATTCGACCTTTAACTGTCTTCTTCCACCATATATCTATTTCCACATTTTAAGCTTTATTCCCATTCATCTATCACACTATATTTCTCCACTCTTAATGTTCTGTTAATTTTTTTCTTTCTCCTTCTCTTTCTCTAAATTGCCTTTGATGTTAAATCTATTAACGGTTTTATAAAAAAATAACTTGCCAGCATTCCTCTTCATCATACACGCGGTAATCACATTCGGTTAAAATAGCTTATTGATGTGTTTTGTTTCTCTTTTTTTCCCTGACAAGATGATTGCATTGTTTTACATCATTTTATTCCCTCCGGAATAATATCAATGTTTTCTTCAAAACATATGTTGGAAGTATAAATATTTGAATAACACCTGCGTTTGAGTCCATTTCTTAATTTATCTATGTCATACAAAAACATTCCACTTAACCCTGGAATTTCTGTAATATCCTTGGCACTTATGTGAATTTTTGCTACCCTGGTAACTATTTATTTATTTTTTCCATGTTATTTATACACATAGAAAAAATACACACACACACACACATATATACATACATACCAGTTATACACAATTTCTAATTATATCTAGTTATATACTGCTTGATGATATAATTATATAATTATGTATATGCAGTATATATACAGGGGTTGGACAAAATAATAGAAACACCTAGTATCATAATTTTGAAATATCTATAAAACCTTCAAAAGCTTGCTTATTTTTGTGTGTTTTTTTTTTATTATTAGTGCAGAGTTTAATGACCACCTCGAGAACCTCGTTTTCACAAAAACTATTTGCCGGGAGCTTCACAAAGCCAGATTCCATGGGAAGGCTGCAAACAGAAAACCACTACTTTCAAAAACAAACGTTGCAAAGCATTTAGAGTGGAGTAAAAAAACCTACAGAGTTGGTCCTTAGAGCAGTAGAAGAATGTTATTTTCTCGGATGAGTCATCCTTTACTTATTTCCGACGACCGGCTGAGTATACATGTGGAGACAGCCAAAAGAAGCATTTAACCTAGACTGCCTTCTTCCAAAAGTTTAATATGGAGGAGGATCTGTGATGATCTGAGGGGATATATTTTGGAAATCAGCTGGCCCAATGGTTTCCCTTCATGGCAGAATTAATAGTGAAGACTATTTAAGCATTTTATCTGATCAAATTCATCCTATGGTTGTAGAACTGTTTCTGGAGGGAAACACAATCTTTCAGGATGATAATGCACCAATTCACACAGCTAAAATTGTTACTGAATGGCATGAGGAACATCTTATCTGGCCACGACAGTCCCCAGATCTCAAAGGCAAAATGGGAGCCCAGAATTAGACCGGCTTGGAGGAGAAGGGTGTGGAAGCTTAAAGACCCTGCAAATGGACAGAGACTTAGAGACAAGTTACTTGAAGCATTTAACGAAATAGAAGGGGATATAGCATCATACAATGTGGAAGACAATTGGAGATTTCTGCGGGACAACCGGTTGAAAGCCACCGACCAGATCTGTGGGTGGTGTAAGGTCCCCTCTCGACCCAAAGTAACGTGGTGGTGGAACAAGGAGGTAGACAGGGCTATTAGACAAAAGAAACAGGCTTGGAAGGACTGGAAGAACGGTGGTAGCAGGGAATTGTACCAATGTGCCAGAAGGGAGGCTAGGCGACAGGTTTATTTAGCCAGAGGGGAAGCAGATAAGAAAAGATTTGCCAATGTTCTGCGCCGTGAGGACCAAAGACTCGAGGTATTTCGTGTTGCAAGACAGTGTAGGAGAGAGAATAGTGATGTCGTAGGAGAGAAATGTGTTCGCATGGATGATGGTACGCTTGCACTAAATGAGGATGCAAAGAAAGAGGTCTGGAGATGCCACTACGATAGATTGCTTAATAAAGAGAATGAATGGGAGGAAGAGAGCCTGCCGTATGTCGACCCAATAGAGGGACCAGCTATCCGAGTTGATAGTACCAGGGTAGATAAAGCAATTAAAAGTATGAAGACCGGGAAAGCCCCCGGCCCATCAGGAATCACTGCAGAGATGCTCAAAATATCTGGCAGTGTTGGCTATAGCCTAGTCACCCGTATTATGAACCAGGTGATACACGAAGGAGTCATACCCAATGACTGGTGTAGCAGCATCATAGTCAACTGCTACAAAGGTAAAGGTGACGCTTTAGATACAAATAATTACAGAGGCATCAAGCTGTTAGATCAGGTTATGAAAGTTACAGAGAGGGTCATAGCCCAACTAATTAGGGAGCGAATCAATTTAGATGAGATGCAGTTTGGGTTCGTGCCAGGTAAAAGCACTACTGATGCCTTATTTCTAGTAAGACAGCTGCAGGAGAAATACCTAGCCAAGGATAAACCTCTGTACCTGGCTTTCGTTGACATGGAGAAAGCCTTTGACAGGGTCCCCCGATCCCTTATCTGGTGGTCAATGAGGAAACTTGGGATAGAAGAATGGTTAGTGAGAGCTGTGTGAGCCATGTACAGAGATGCTGCCAGTAAGGTGAGGGTTGGAAATGAGTACAGCAATGAATTCCGGGTATTGGTAGGGGTCCACCAAGGTTCCGTCCTCAGCCCCCTCTTATTTATCATAGTCCTCCAGGCAATCACAGAGGAGTTCAAGACAGGTTGCCCCTGGGAGCTCCTCTATGCTGATGACCTTGCCCTAATTGCGGAGTTACTATCAGAACTAGAGGAGAAGTTTCAGGTGTGGAAGCAAGGTCTAGAATTGAAGGGCCTTAGAGTCAACCTAGCTAAAACCAAAATCCTAATAAGTAGGAAGGTAGATAAAACACAAACCCCTGCTCAGTATGTAGAAAAGGAGTAGGTAATAACTCTATAAGATGTACCCGGTGCAAGCTATGGACACATAAGAGGTGCAGCAACATCAAAGGCAGGTTAACTAGGAAGTTAGTTTTTGTTTGTGGCAGATGTTCAGGTGCAATAAAAACTGTAAACAAACAGGAAACAACTTCTATCTCATTCCAGGGTGAAAAACTAGAGGTAGTCAATAGCTTCTGCTATCTGGGCGACCAAGTTAGTAGTGGGGGTGGGTGCGCTGAAAGTGTAGCTGCTAGAATAAGAATAGCCTGGGCAAAGTTTAGAGAGCTCTTACCCCTGCTGGTGACAAAGGGACTCTCACTCAGGGTAAAGGGCAGACTGTATGACGCATGTGTATGAACAGCCATGCTACATGGCAGTGAAACATGGGCTGTAACTGCTGAGGACATACTTAAGCTCGCAAGGAATGAAGCCAGTATGCTCCGTTGGATGTGTAATGTCAATGTGAATACCCGTCAGAGTGTAAGTATCTTGAGAGAAAAGCTGAACATTAGAAGCATCAGTTGTGGTGTGCAAGAGAGACGATTGCGCTGGTATGGACATGTGGTGAGAATGGATGAGGATAGCTGCCTGAAAAAGTGCCACACCCTAACAGTTGAGGGAACCCGTGGAAGAGGTAGGCCCAGGAAGACCTGGGCTGAGGTGGTGAGGCAAGACCTTCAAACATTGGGCCTCACCGAGGCGATGACTACTGACCAAGACCTTTGGAAATGTGCTGTGCGTGAGAAGACCCGGCAAGCCAAGTAAGATCATTGCCAGTGCCCCTGGACTGGCTCTTGTGCGGGTGGCACATAAGATGCACCATTTTGAGCGTGGCCGTTGCCAGTACCGCCTGGACTGGCTCCCGTAGGATTTTCGAGCGAGATCGTTGCCAGTGCCCCTGGACTGGCTTGTGCGGGTGGCACATAAAAGACACCATTTCGAGCGTGGCCGTTGCCAGTATCGCCTGACTGGCCTTCGTGCAGGTGACACGTAAAAGCACTTACTACACTCTCTGAGTGGTTGGCGTTAGGAAGGGCATCCAGCTGTAGAAACTCTGCCAAATTTAGATTGGAGCCTGGTGTTGCCATCCGGTTTCACCAGTCCTCAGTCAAATTGTCCAACCCATGCTAGCATGGAAAGCGGACGTTAAACGATGGTGATGATGATGATGATGATGATGATGATGATTTTATGGTGCATTTTAGAAAAACAAGTAAGGAGTTGATATCCTCCACCATCATCACTATAAGAACTGGAGACTTTTTTAGCTGAAGAATGGACAAAAATTCCTTTGGAAACAATTCAAACTTTGAACGAGTCCATACCTCATAGAATTCAAGTTGTAATTACTGCCAAAGGCAGTCCTACCCCATATTAAAATAAATTTGTTTGAAATTTTAAAGTGTTTCCATTATTTTGTCCCACCCCTGTACAAGTCTACACACACACACACACACACACACACACACACACACATATATATATAGGTGCAAGTGTGGCTGTATAAGAAGTCTGCTTCACATGGTTCCAGGTTCAGTCCCACTGTGAGGCATCTTCAGTAAGTGTCCCCTACTATAGCCTCAAGCTAATGAAGTAGATTTGGCAGATAAAAACTGGAAGAATCTATCACATATCTATGTGTGTGTGTATGCATGTGTGTGTGTTTGTTTCTGTTTGTCTCTCATCACTGTTTGACAACTGGTGTCAGTGTGCTTATGCCCCCATATCTTAGAAGACATCAATAAACTATGTACTAGGCTTCTAAAAATTTAAGTACTGTGTCGATTCATTTGACTAAAATTCTTCAAGACAGTGCCCCAGCATGGCCACAGTATAATGACTGAAACAAGTAAAAGATAAAAGATTTTATATATATATATATATATATATATATATATATATATATATATATATATGTATATATACATATATATATATATATATATATATATATATATATATATATATATATATATATATATATATACACACATATATATATATGTACATATTATATATATTCGCCATGATAGATCGCTAGCCACTAAACCTTTTTTATTTTCTCTCTGTTTATTTCTGTGTTCCTTTCTGTCAAAGAGCGTAGGCTCAAAACGTAAAAGACTTTCTCACTTCCTGAACATTAAACTAATACATCTGTTTGTTGCTTACACACCTGTCTTTGTCTTTTGTTTTTTTTTTTGTAAATTCTCACTATATATATATATATATATATATATATATATATATATATATGAAATAATAATAAAGGAGTTATGACGCAAAAACGTATATATTCAAATGAACATATTTAATGAACATATAAATATGTTCATTTGAATATATACGTTTTTGCGTCATAACTCCTTTATTATTATTAATATAACCAAAAGGATCGATTCTTGAAGAGTCTACATACCTTCACTGTCGTTTTTTTCTGCTATTTTGGTGATGATTTTTTGAGTTAGTTTACCAAATTATTTTTGTTGGTAGTTAATTTATAATATATATATATATATATATATATATATATATATATATATATATTCTTGGAGCTAATTCACGGCAGCTTTCGTCCTAATTTTGGGACTGCCATGTTGGCTTGGCGATAACTATTAATTTCCAGTACCGCTGCCGTAGTCTCCTTTAGAGAGACTTAGAAATATTAATAACTCTATTTCTGAAAACCAGTGGATAGATTCCACTGAAATTAGATAAATAACCTTCGAGCAGATAGTCAGCAGCGCCGCCTGGCTAAGGCTTGGCTACTCTGCATTGACAAGGGGCAACACCCTGAAACTAGTCTAGTCTGCAGATGCCAAACCAGCAGGGGGACACTGCTGACCTCCCCTGTTCGAAGGTTATAAAGGACACAGGTTCGTGTGTCACATAGCTAGCTAGAGGCGATGGCTTCTTGGAGCTAATTCACGGCAGCTTTCGTCCTAACTTTGGGACTGCCATGTTGGCTTGGCGATAACTATTAATTTCCAGTACCGCTGCTGTAGTCTCCTTTAGAGAGACTTAGAAATATTAATAACTCTATTTCTGAAAACCAGTGGATAGATTCCACTGAAATTAGATAAATAACCTTCGAGCAGATAGTCAGCAGCGCCGCCTGGCTAAGGCTTGGCTACTCTGCATTGACAAGGGGCAACACCCTGAAACTAGTCTAGTCTGCAGATGCCAAACCAGCAGGGGGACACTGCTGACCTCCCCTGTTCGAAGGTTATAAAGGACACAGGT
>NC_142941.1:28070541-28158041 GCF_046866305.1 Octopus bimaculoides | reverse complement strand
GACCTGAGAAGATGTAGGACAAAGCAGCATGGAAGAGATGATAAAGGACTGAAATAACTGGTGATTTACTGTGCTTGAGAGGACCTATTTGTCTCAGTAAAAATGTGGTATTAAAAGCATATCATTTATGTTTGTCCCTGCACTCAATCCCTCTCAGTGAAGCCATTTCCTCAATTCAACTTCACTAATCCATCCCTCCCTTACTCTTCTAACTATAATACTATTTACTCAGCTGCTGTAAGTCTATGAGAGCAGAGATTCACATATTTCATCTCCAACTCTAGTGCTACCCTTTTCCCCTCTCCTTGGAGCCATCTTCCCTTCTATTGAATACCCTCTCATATCAATCATCAGAGCCTCTTACCCCTGTTTGTCACACTCCATATTCACATACCAGTCACTGTGCATCCCTCCCTCTCCCCTACACATATCTATTCAGTTTTCCTATTTATCATCTATACATTTTTCTTATAATTCTAATCTCCATCCCTTCCCCCTTTTTTATACTGCCACTTATCACCTCCTCCCAGATCCACTTCAATTTCCCTCACCTTCCCCCCCCCCCATCAAAATTGATATTCAGCATTTTTCCCACTTTGGGGTGAGTTTATCTGGAAATAGCCAAAAAAAAACAAAAAAAAACAACTTTCAGCCAGACCATTTGGCCCTTATTGTAAAGTATGGAGCTGGCTGTGTAACAATTTGAGCAGCCGTATCATAAAATTCTCTTGGTCCCTTAGTTGTTCTACATAGCAGAATTAACAACACAGATTATCTGAGTTTTGGGCTGATCATGCCCATCCTATGGTACAAACATTGTCTCTGATGGTTGTGCAATCTTCCAGGGTGATAATGCACTGATTCACATGGTTAATGTTATTCAAAATTGTCATGAAGAACTCAAAGTGAAGTAGCCTTTACCATTGTTGCTGAATGATCTAAAGCAGGTTTTAGTTGGAGAATGGCTCAAAATTTTTCTAATCAGTAGTTCAGAACCTATATGAGTAAATTCTTTGACATATTAAAGTTTTGACTGATACAAAAGGTGGACCAATTCTGTATTAAATAATAAGACTTTCATATAACAAGATGTTTCCATTATTTTCTCCAACCACTTTATATATATATTATTAGATATTAGATAATAAAATGAACAGTTTATACCTGGTAGCATACTGATAAAGCACGATCACTTTCACAGTGCTCTCATTAACTATATATATATATATATATATATATATATATATATATATATATATATATATATATACATATATATATATAATTTCAAATTTTGATACAAGGCCAGCAATTTCAGGGGAGAGGGCAAGTCAATTACATCAGCCCCCAGTGTTTAATTGATACTTATTTCATCAACCCTGAAAGTGGAATTTGAGCTCAGAACTGGATAAAATTCCACTGAGCATTCTTCCTGGTATGCTCATGATTCTGCCAGTTCACTGCCTTCATATATAGGAAACCTGTGGAAAAAGTAGACTCAGGAAGACCTGGGATGAGGTGGTGAAGCACAACCTTCGAATTTTGGGCCTCTCTGAGGCGATGACAAGTGATTGAGACCTTTGGAGATATGCTGTGCTTGAGAAGACCCAGCAAGCCAAGTGAGAGGTCTTGTGGAGGAGGGAGACCTGAGAAGATGTAGGACAAAGCAGCATGGAAGAGATGTAGCATAATCAGCCCATTTAAGAGCACCCTTCAATCATTGGGCAATAATCTGTGCTTGCGAAGACCTGTTGAGGCAAATGAAGTTGTTGTTGTGACCAATGACAGTACCATCTGATTGGCACCCATGCTGGTGGCATGTAAAAGCACCATTCGAGTGTGGTCAATGCAAGTGCTGCCTGACTGGTCCCATGCCGGTGGCATATAAAAAGCACCATTCGAGCATGATTGTTGCCAGTGTCACCTGACTGTCTCCCATGCTGCGTTGTCGATGCCAGTGCTGGTTGACTGGTCCCATGCCAGTGGCACGTAAAAAGCACCATTCAAGTGTGGTCTTTGCCAGTGCCACCTGACTGACTCCCATACCAGTGGCATGTAAAAAGCACCATTCAAGTATGGTCAATGCCTGTACCACCTGACTGGCCTTCATGTTGGTGGCACGTAAAAAGCACCCACTACACTCTCAGAATGGTTGGCATTAGGAAGGGCATCCAGCTGCAGAAACTTTGCCAGATCTTCTGGCTTGCCAGCCCTTAGTGAAACCATCCAGCCCATGCCAGCATGGAAAGTGGACATTAAATGACGATGTTGATGATGATATATATATATATACATATACATACATACATACATACATACATACATATATATATATATACATATATACACATACATACATACATACACACATACATACATATTCAAGTACATATAGAGGATTATACCCAGTTAGATGTGAAGTGTATAACTATATACACACAGATATATCCACATGTGTTCAAATGGAAATGTAGGTCCTTACCTGAGGATGTAAGTCATCTGGGAAATGTGCTTTCTTGAAACTCTCTCTTCTGTATGATACATACAGTTCATTCCGGTCAAAGTGTTGCTTCTGGAAAGAATGGATTGACAACACTATTACAAATTTCATACATTATACATTCAAGGTGGTGCTCCAGCATGACTGGAATCAATAAAAGAATATATTTAGTATTACATTTATTTCTCCATTATGATTGTTTCAGTAATACATGGTTCAGATATATCATGAATATAAATGAATGTAATACTGGTTTCATATTTTGGCACAAGGCCAGCAATTTCGAGGGAGAGGTCGAGTCACTTACATTGATCCGAGTACTCAACTAGCACTTATTTTATTGATCTTGAAAGGATGAAAGGCAAAGTCAACCTCAGTCAAATTTGAACTCAGAACATAAAGACAGACAAAATGCTACCATGCATTTTGCCTAGTGTGCTAACAATTCTGCCAACTCACCACCTTAAATGACTGTGTAACATTACATCATATTATCTGATCTATGTTCATCTCATTAACACATACAGATACAAGAAACATGAAGAACCAACCTTTACCTATAAATTAGTATGGCTTTTGAGTATTTAGCTTGTTTGATGGAGTAGATAGAGTGGATCAATGCTATGTTGTATTGTCTTGGAAAGAAAAAAATAATGTGTGTGCTTGTATGGGTTTGTTTCTGTAAGCTAAGTTGCTGTATTATTTTAATTGCTGGATCTTAAGAGACAAAGTTCAAATGGTTTAAATATACCTGAGAGAAGAAAAGAATTTTATTCAAACACATTTATGAATAATGGACTAAAGAATAAGTACTTCCTCTCTGATTGTCAGTGATTAGATTCTTAAAGTGATTTTGAGGTAGGAATATGTTATAGAAGGCAAAGTGAGGGGCAAAGATACAAAGTGTGATAATATTCTTAATTAATTGAACCTGAAAAGTACAAGACAAGAAGTGAAAGCTTAAAAACTGGAGTTGGAATTTGAAATTAGATAGTATACCTTCTGAGTAGGTTTGGATGGAAAAAGTTAAAAAGAAAACTATGATGCTTTGGGCAGCATGTTGGTAATGTCATTCAATACAAAGGGCCATTCTCTTTTGCCCACAGTATCTTCTTGCTGTATATGTCTAAGTAAGATCATAACAGTGTATGCCAAATCTGAGGAAGATAAGTTAAATGTTGTGCACTTTTGAAAAGAGAGGTTCATTGGTAAAGGTTTATAGAACACATGAATGTTGGTGGGGGCAAGCAAGTTTCAGGGTATCAAGAGCCAAAGAGTCGGGAATATCTAGAGATTCATGAGTGTAGATATTGCATCCTTTGTCTCTAGCTCAACACACAAAACAACTAACAACTCACTCAACACATCCTCTATATTAATGGTTCTCAACCAACTTTTTGTCTGTGGACCTCTTTGATTCCTATTTTACTTGGGTGGACTCCTATTGCCATTTGATGTTTTAAATGTAAAAAAAAACAAATTATTAAAATATTTAGTGTACTGTACAAGTATAAGCAATTTATTGCACCTAATTTTTAACAAAATCTTATATGGAACCGCAAGGGTCATATGAACCCTGGTTGAGAACCACTGCTCTACACAATCATCACCCTGTATATATAACACATCCTACACAATATATATTCTACACAACAGTTACATAGCACAATGCAACTACTCAATAAATATTATTTACTGTACACAATCACAATTCAACATTAAAACACAACACAGCTCACACCAACATGTATTGAAACTCTAAAGTAACACCAGAAAAACACCAAAACAAATACGACAACAAAGCAATAATGATGTGGTACATAAACGTAATATTGATGCCCAAAATACAATACTGCACATATGTCAAGAACACACCTGGTGGTACAGGAAAAGTCATAGGAAACTGTTGAAAAGGATAAGATAAGACCAGAATTGTTTTTAACATAAATAATAATTGTTTCTAAGGAGGAGGAGGAAGAGGAGAGGAAGAAGAAGAAGAAGAAGAAGAAGAAGAAGAAGATGATGATGATGATGATGACAATGATGATTCTTATTTACATTAGCAAAAATTCAGCAACATTATTAAATATGAATGTAAATTCATTATTGTTAAGAAAGATGAGCAAAAAAAAAAACAGCATGCTACTAAATGATTCCTTCTGTTCTCCTACCAGAGTTTTGTTGCTACTGGTGGTGTTGTTGTCATTGTTGCTTTTAACTGTACAGAAGAATGGTGTGGACTTTATTATTAGGGTTCATTATTCATGTTGTGAATTCAAATTCTGCCCAGGTCGACTTTGCCTTTCATCCTTTCGGGGTCAATAAATTAAGTACCAGTGAAACACTGGAGTCGATGTAATTGACTTGCCTCCCCCCCCCAATTTCAGGCCTTGTGCTTATAATAGAAAGGATTATTAGGGTCCATTATTGTTTTTCTCCATTTTTGTGCTTGTTAGTGTTGCTGTCATCATACTTCACTCTATTTTCTACTCTCTTCTGTAACTCTTTTACTTCCTTCATTCTTTCATAATTTACTTTCTCGTTCACTTACTCACTCACTCTCTCTATCCCTCTGTCTTTCTCTTTCAAACTATCTCTCACTATCTTTTTATCTTCCATCCACCAAAGAATATCATAAATTTCAAGAAGATCTGAAGCATAATTTCAAAGAAACAAACACAAAGTAGTTAATTACCGTAAGTTACATTATCTGTGAAGCTAATTTTTCTCAGTGCTATTATTCAGGCCATTGTCTCTGTATCACTGAATATATTTAGATATTTTTGAACTTGAGTTCCTTAATCAATCCATTATTGTTATAGATTTATATTCAGTTAATCCATTATTTGTTTATATAGTTAATCTGTTGTTATAGTTTTATTTGACTGATTTATTGTTACATATTCACATGGTTAACCCATTGTAGGGGATAGGGCTAGAACTATTATCATCACCATCTTCACCATTTAGCATCTGTTTTCCATGCTGGCATGGGTTAGACAGTTTGACAAGAACTGGTAAGCTGGAAAGCAGCACAAAGTTCCAGTCTGTTTTGGCTTGGTTCCTACAGCTTGATGCCCTTCCTAATGCCAACTACTACTAGTGTAGTGAGTGCCATTTATGTGTCACTGACACATTTATATAATTAATTTATTGTTATATATATATATACACAGTTAATCTACTGCTGTAACAAATTTATACAGTTAATCCCTTGTTATCCAATAATAATGCTTGCTAATGTTCTTATTTGATGCTTATTAATGTAGTCCCACTGTAAAGTAACGATTGCAATAGTTTCTTTAACTCTAGAAGCTGTCTTCAATTCATAACAAAACTTCCTTCATCAAACTTGTAATCATCTGAAATAGCAATGATCACCTGACCATTTAGCTGAGTCATGTGATATAGAAAGCATGTAAATAGTGTAAAACTTGTGACCCTATGATCTGAAAAGTTATATTTGGCTCTTTTCACTTGTGTTTTATATTGCATTCATGTCAAAGGTTGTATGGTTATACACCTTTGTTTGTTCTCGCTGACCTGTGTGGATATGGTTCAGGAGATTCTTTTGCAGGCTTACTATCTTGTGACATCTTGTCAACTTCACTGATATTTTCATTGGTAGACTCCATTTGCATCCATATCATTTGGGCTTCTTGAATTTCTTTGAGGTATAAACTTGACTTATGGAGTGGTTTACATGAATGCTTTTAATCTATCTTGATGTAACTCAAATTTATCTGTTGTTTTCCTTTGATAACAATGTACTGAATTAAATTAAAGTTTGGTACCTCCCTTGTTGTTGATTTTTCATGAAGACATGATTAGCTAGTTTTATATCAGAGTTGTCCATTTTCCAATCAAGCTAATTTCATGTTAGAATTTGATTTGTTATCATTACTGTCTCTTGCAAGGATTTCATAATGTTTATAAGGTAACAAGCAATTTAAGAGTAGAATAGACAGTGTTATCTTTGTTTATGAATAAGGAGTATTCCAGTAGTGCAATAAACACTTTCAAAATCTTCTCTTTCATTGATTATCTTTTTGAATTGAGGAATTGATTACTTTGTCAGTGTTTCTATTGAATCTTTCTACTGGAGCATTTACTTAAAGTTGGCAGAGTATCATTCTTCAATATTGTACTCACCAGTGTTCTAAACATTCTTTAAACTCACAACTAAAAATTGCTGACCATTGTCAGAAGTAATTTTCTTTAGAATTCCCTCAGATGTAAAAAGAAATGTCCTCAACTGAGCAACTGAGTTTTTAGCACAAAATGAATCCTAGTTTGAGCTCTGCATAGAGTGCTGTTTAATTCCTCTGCAAGTTCTTGTTTTATAGACAAGTTTTAATTGCTAGATTACCTGTTTGCAATGCTTCTACTGTTGCTTGTGTTGTTGTTTCTTTGTGTGTTTTAATAAGTTAGATGAAGTCATAGCTTTAAGAATTATTCTCTGTGTGTTTTAACAAATAAAATGAAGTCATAGCTTTAAGAATTACATTTTCAATTACAAACTTGATATATCACACACAAAGATCCTTCTCTTCAACAAAATCTGTTTTGCTACTGAAGATGTTGAATGGTCTTCCATAAAGATACATGGAGAATATTTTACATTCAATACCACAGCAAAGTTTGCCGTTTCAGTTTTGCAGTGTTTGTTCAGTTTTTTAAAGTGTCTTGGATGTGTTGGAAATAACATGGCATTCTTCCCTGGTGTTATGGCATCCAGTCTGACAGAATTGACATCAACCTAGACGAAGTTTCCCAGCTTGTGTTAAAGTATGATGACATTATACAAAATATTATGAGTTATTTTAATTCCTGAAAATTTCCCTCTTATTTATATTTGATAGAAACCTCTCTGCCCTTTCTTTCTTCTCACAAAGTGTCGCATAGTCACTAAATGCAATATGAAGTTACCAAAAACGTAAACTAAAAAACTTCTTAATTTAGTTGGCATTCAAAGTGAGTCACAGCATTTCATATGATTTTTAATGTGAGTCTATTGTTACCTGATATCATTAAGCATTAATTCAGTGTTGCATCATGGTCTGTTTATGATCTACCACAAAACTAGATCATCATCTGGAAGGCTAATTTTGTTAAGCTCAGATTTTAAAAAGACTACTAACGAATTCATCAAATTCTTCAAATGCTGAGGAAATTCAAAGAACCAACTGCCTATACTGATGTAACCTGTTAGAAGAGGCAAACACTATATAACATTTTGAGAGACCTAATTCTGCCAGGTGGTAGCCTATCTTAAGATTCAGTTTTGAAAAGAAGCATGATCCATCTAATTTTTTCAATATCTCATCAATGTTATGTATGTAGTATTATATACTTTTGATAGCTGTATTTATTCCATGTTGATCTGCACACAAATAAATGGAACCATCTTTCTTTGGTATAATAAAGGTAAAACTTACATTATGGGAGTTGGGGAACCATCGGTTTTCTCAATGATTTCCAATTAAATAAATGTTCAGTTTCTTTCATTTGCTTCTTTATATGAAATCATATTTGTCTCACAGGTTGTGTTACCAGTTTCATCCTATGGCTGATAGATAGTTTTAACAAAAATTTTAACTCAGGGAATTAATCAGTAATTGAATGATCTTTTACTGTTGACAGAGAGTTGATGTAACTTGTCTGAGTCAAATCAAGTCAAGAAACTGTTTCATAACCCAGACAAACAGTTGCCAGACATAGATTCAGTGACAAATATCCTATGAATTTGGGGAATTAAACCAATATTAAGTGTGATGTAAATTAACCAAGCAAAACCAGAGGTGCAATCAAACCAAAGGTGAATATTTTGGTTTTGCACCATTGGATAAACATTTCATAGTTTAATCACTCAGCTTGATTATTGCTATCCTGACTAATTTGCATGTTGCTCCCAAACCAATGATGAATGACATGATTATTCCATCAATTTTTATTTTCTGTTGCAATCAATTACATTCATTGTCACTGACTGACATTACTTTACCATTGAATTTATTCTATTACTCTTCACATTAGCAATGGAGATGGGAGAGTGCTATCAAAGTAGTGAAAGTGCAGCTTCTTGACTTGCATACACTTGTAAAATGTTGGACTTATTTTTCTTTCCATCTCTTTACATTTTTGTTTAGACTGTTTACATGAATAGCAATTTTTTTTCTTCACTGGAATTTTGGAATGATAAAGTTATGAGATTTTGAACCACATCCATAGCAACACTTTTCTGGTTTTCATACCTGTCAATTCAAGATAATGAAATTGCTATTATCTCTCATATGCATGTTAGATATGTTTTCTTCCATGTGTCTGGCTTGCTGTTTAAGTAAATCCTTTTTCTACACAAATGCTTTCAACTTCTTGAATGTAGTATTGTTAGATTACTGAAGTTATTTTATTCCCATAGTGTGAATTGCCTTTTCAATGAAGTGATCCACCTCTGCACAATAAATATTTGTTTTTACTCATGTAATAGTGCTAAGTAGAGTTATAATATGATACTTCTATCCTTGTTTATCATGGGGTTTGGCTTTAAAAAAAAAACAGTGGTAAATAAATCAGTGAGAAATTAACCATCTCCACATTTACTAAATGGAACAAATGGTAAATTCATTGACACCAAACTTATGCAATTTCACACACAAGAAATAATGCCCCATCACCATCTTGCCAACAAATTCTAAACAAATTAATAACACACCCTCCCACCTACAATTGCAAGAGATACAAAAACCAATTAACAAAAGTAATATAAACAACGAAAGAAGAAGCCAGAAAACACCTTCAATCAATAAATACAAAAAGTCAACCAATGAACAAGCACTAGACCAAATGATATAAACATGTCACTGTTATCGAGTTGCAAAAGTTCTTGCTTGAAGATCACTATGGCATGAAACTAATGACATGAGACAAACTCTCAGTTTCAATTTTAATAAAGGAACTATATTCTCTAAACATGCGTTGAGCACTCCTCTCTTATTTGTGCAACATAAACCAAATACTGTATGTATGTGTGTGTATATAACATTATGTTTTATTGTTTCTGCATTTCAGTCATTGAACTGCAGCCATACCAGGGTATTGCCTTGATGGGTTTAGTCAAAGAAATCAACCCCAGAACTTATTGTTGTCAAAGCCTAGTACTTATTCTATCAAGCTTTTTTTTTTTTTTTTACCAAACTGCTAAGTTACAGATATGTAAACTCACACTGGTTGTCAAGTGGAGGTCACACACACACAACAAGCTTCTTTCAGTTTGGCCAATGTAGAGCTATAGTAGAAGACACTTACCCAAGGTGCCATACAGTGAGACTGAACCCGGAACCATGAAGTTGGGAAATAAACTTCTTACCACACAGCCACACATGTGTGTGTGTATGTGTGTGCATATGGGTATGTATGTCTCTCTCTCTCTATATATATATATTGACACACACACACATTACATGTCTGTATATAAAACTTTGCATATAATGCAACATGCATCAGTATTTTCACTGACAGCTATGTAAAATATAATTCTGTTGAAGATATTCACTTTTATGAATATTAGGCTTACTTTTTGACATTGAATTCCTAATGATCTGACTCAACATATCTCTCTTTACAGTCTGTTTTTTAAGTTTATACTTTATGCAATAATATGAATATTTTAAACTCCAAAGCACTATTGATTCCTGTTCCTACCTATACCAATATAATTCTATAAGAAATTTTTATTTCTCAAAAGTTGTTATTTTCTATCCACAGTCATATTTCAAAAGTTTGTATCATATTGAATAATCTAGATTAAAAAATACTACACACATACACAGAAAAACATATGCGCATGCACACACACACACACACACACAAGACACATATATCTACAATATGAAGTCTGCATAATCCGACACAAAATAATAGGAGCTTCTTAATAATTGCTATTTTCTATATAGCAATATGTTTGGATACATACATAATTACATACATACATACATACATACATACATACATACATACATACATACATATACACACACATACATACAGATAGCTGTGCATCTATATGCATACATATACTCACACATATACAAGCACACACAAAACTACACACATTCAATACAATTACTTTTCTTACCAAAGGATTTATTTTAATGTAATGCATTATATACAATGTATTTGTGTGTGTGTGTGCATGTATGCTTGTGTGTGAAGTCTTAGGTTTATAATTGTAAGTATTTCTACTTATTTCTATTTACAAACAAATTGAAAAGAACTCAGTGCTTTGGTTGAAACATTTATTACTTCATGCCATTTCATTAGTCAGATTTTTATATAAGGAGCTACTCTTCAGTTAAGGACAGCTTGTGTATGTGTGCTAATCCAGAGTACCACTGGAGTGAATCACCAGCTATTTCCAAATAAATTAACTCTATTGTATCTACTGGTCCTTGTTGAAGTGTAGTGCCCCGTGTGCCTTAGTGACCCTGAAATTGATGGCAGTGGAGCATTAGCTCTTAGTAGAGCCTCCTATGATGGACAAGTCAAAAGATAGAGACCAGCAAATATGGACCAACTCTTGCCAGAGGCAAAAATAGGTTTGCATAGGTAGGGCCCATCACCTCTACTTAGAAAAAAAAAAGTAACATTACAGAAGCATTGAGGACAACTCAAAACCAACAAGATCAGGGAAAGGATGACCTTCCCTCAGGGTCACACAAGGTGCATCCCATGTTGAGGGAGTAGTTCTGAAGACAGCTCAGAAATGATAACATTGAAGAAAAATTGTTGATGTCTTGTAATCCATAATAGCAAATGGGTTAAGCAAACACATTTATTGAATTCTCTTCTGTCTGTTTGTTGGCCCCCAAAGATGTGTGTGTGTGTATGTGTGTGCATATGTATGCGCATGCATGCATGTGTAAACTTATGTAAATTGGATAAATATTTTGTTGTACACAAGCACATGCCTTCATGTTGTGAGTTTGAATCTCATTAATATTGATTTTATGATTTATTTCCCATAGGAGTTAAAAGAAAACATTATCAACAATGCACTGGAATCAATTTGAATTGTAAAAGCAAAGTATATTATTCATCCTGCCATTGAGTCAAGCATTTTTGCATTATATATATATATATATATATATATATATATATATATATATATATTAAAAATGGGGAAGGCTAGGTTTCCTGCTCATAAAGGGTTTAGCTTTATGGAGTATCATCAGACCCCAAAACCTGTTGGCTCATGATCTCTTAATATGGAGGGGGAAATGCCACACTACTCAAAGGCAACAATTGGGGATTATCTCCCTTTGCTATTGGCTACTAACGTCCGACTCTGTCACCATCTTGTGGGCTCCAAAATATAAACATTGCCTGAAAATCTCCATTCTGGAGTTATGGATGTTCCCTGGTTCAAGTGAGTCTTTTAGGATTCTTGCGCATTCAGCTATGCATAACCTGCAACACTTTGTCCCATTGATGTAGGGGCCTGGGTTCTTAGGAATTTTCCATAAGATCGAGTATGGAATACCATCATCTCTAAGTTGCCAGACATGGATGGCCAGTGATGTTATGTATCTTCTTTCCGGAACACTGAAGGAGGACCTATGGTTGGAGAGACGTTGCTTGAGAGAGTTCCTGGAACATCCAATGTATCTTCGTGGGTGTGTTGTTGGTTCTGTACCAGGTGTTGTTGTTGTTGCTGCTGCCACCAACTTTGTTGTTGTTGGAGCTGGGACTGCTGGTGTTGGCGTTGCTGGAAGTGGTGGTAGCATCGGTAATGGTATCACCACTGCCAGTTATGATGAAGGCGCTGTTGTTATTATTGTGGTCCTTGTCATTGTTGGGAAAGTTGCCATTGCTGCCAGAGGTATCATTAGCTGTGGTTCCACTGGTGTTTGTGCTAGGGCCACTGCCACTGCTGCTATAGCTGGTGGTGGCACTGGACCTGTTGCTGCTGCTATAGGGGTTGTCAGGTCTGTTACTGTGGAAGTTAAGGAAGCTGTTGGTAATGCTGGTGCTGATGGTGATGCTGATGTTGTTGTTGCTGGTGCTGTTACTGCTATTGTTGTGCCATAAATATATTTTCTTCACAATTCCACTCCTCTATGTGTTGTTCCTCATCCCCCATCATTTACTATAACAACCCACTGTTTTCCTTACCATTCCCATTTCTTTACTACACACTCCACTATTTATGGTGTTCTTTTATTTTACTATATTCTTCTATTTACTATACTATATCTCTGTAAATTAGAGGCAATTAGAAAAGGAAATCCAGCCAACATGCTAGCAGTAAGAATGGCTCAAAACCATTTCTTCAGTATGAGTTTGAGATTGTGTGCTAAAACAATAGGGAATGAGAGCCATTTGATGGCCATAAGTGGTAGTGGTGCAATGTGATAAGAAAGCCACATTTAAGTCTTTGATAGAGCAGGGCAGGTAGATGCTACTATACCTGTCCAAGCAAATGATTCCAAACAAGTATGTATTGTGTTCCAAGTAGCACTTTGATCAACAGTTTACAGCAAGTGATAGGCCAGAGAATTAAGCACCTACTTTGTCAGTTTGCCATAATGATCAGCTGAAGCTGTTAGGCACTGAAAAAGGCCAATAGAAGCAACTGAGTTATGGGAGGTAATGAGTGATTGCACAACAAACAAAACACCTGATTTGAATTTTATGGTTATATGCTAGATTCATTTGGTGATCTTTGCAAGAATCTACCACAACTGGTTTCAGAGGCAAAGCTAGCTAAAGCACAATTATTATATGAATGGTTTAAAATGTTTGCCTCTGTGCTTGTGTTGTTGCTATTATCCACTATCTTCAAAATAATTTGTTAGACTGTTTCAAATAGCTTTCTTTTATTAATTTACCTTCTACCTATTTCAGTAATTTAGCTGCAACCAGCTAGGGAACCCATTATTTTCTTTCTTTTTTTCTTTCTTTGGTGCAATTTGTTTATTATGCTGTTTTTTTTTTTTATCATGTTTGCCATTGTAATATTTTGCTATATTTGGTGAGTGTATTTGTCAGACACTTTGGAATTAAAATGTGGTCAAATGGGTATGCAAATAAAATGTGCAAAAACAAATTGCAAACTTTCCTTTTTTTACACTCCAGATATCAGAGGCTGAATGTTCTCCAAAAACTAAAAACTTTTGGCAAATATTCTAGAAAAAAAAATGTTTATTTGGTAAGGCTTCAAATAAAGTCATATCTAGGAAAGAGAAGAAAAATTCTTGTTGATGTTATGCGAGTCAATAATTACAATGGTTTCTAATTTAGGTGCAATGTCAGCAATTTAAAGGGAGGGAATTAGTCAGTACCATCAACCACAGTACGTGACTGGTACTTTATTTTATCAACAGCAGTAAGATTAAAGGCAAAGTTGATCTCAGCAGGATTTCTACCCAGAGCATAGAGTTGGATGAAATACCACAAGGCATTTTGTGCAATGTGCTAATAATAGGCACAAAGTTTGAAATTTGAGAGAATGGGGCTAATTGATTACATCAACCGCAGTATTCAACTGGTACTTATTTCATTGACCCCTGAAAGGATGAACAACATTGTTGATCTCAGTGAAATTTAAACAGAATGTAAAGGCAAATGAAATGCTGCTGAACATTTTGTCAGCTAGCTCCAATCTAGCCAAACTGGGATTGGGACAGGGCACAACAGTCAGGCAGTAAATTATGATGGATGCAATGTAGGCCTACATAGATGAAAATAAGGGACATTGGAAATAATAGCAATTTGAGGCTGTTTTTGTTATCAGCTTCTACCCAGCCATTTCACTATCTCACATTTCCACAATATTAAATGGCCTCTTTTCCTTTCTGTCATTAAAATCATTGAAAATATTTTGTTGTTGTCCAACAACAAAATTGTTTTTAGTTTTGCCAAGTTCTGGTTATGGGTATACGTTTATATGTATCTGTCTACTTATATTTGTGTGTGTGTGTGTGTGTGTGTTTAAAAAGTGCATATAAGTTTATGTGTGTATATACTTACATGAATATGTGTATATGATATGAGTGTGTATGCATGAGTGTGTATGTATAACCTTGTATGAGTGTGTGTTTGTGTGTGTGCGCGCATGTTTGTTAAAGTTTATGAACAAGTTCCAAAAATATTTATTTATAATAAAATTGGTTAAATTATTTTCCTTAATTTAAAGTATGTTTTTAATTATCAAATTTAATAACTATTTATACATGCTTAAATTAATAAATAAATTATCACCTGCATAATATTTACAGTGTATTATATTTGTATGATCTGCATGTGTTTATAAACTTTATACGAGAGAGAGAGAGAGAGAGAGAGAGAGAAAGAGAGAGAGAGTGGGGGGTATCTATTTATGTGTTTATCCTTATATAAATGTATGAGAACATACACACACACACACACATATATTCCTTTGTATGTATGTGTGTGTGTGAAAGAGAGAGAGAGAGAGAGAGTGAGTGAGTGAATGAGTAAGTGGGTGAGTGAGTGAGTGAGTGAGAGAGAGAGGGAGGGAGAGAATGAGTGAGTACACATAATATGTGGTAGATATTGCTGAATGGTTAAGTTATTCAATTCAGAATCAATTCAATCTTGCTCTGTGACACCTTGGATAACTAACTTCAATATGACATTGGATCAACAGAAATCTATGGGTAAAATTGTGGTGACAGAAACTGTGTGGAAGTCTATCAAATGAACTGTAATTCAAAGTTCACACATTGTTATGCAGACTGTAGATCAGGATTGAGTTGAAGCTACATGTCGCCGTGGAATATTCAACCACTTACACTACAATACAATGAGTGAATAGTTCCCTTCTTTAGACACTACTAGAGGTGTAATCAAAGATATCTTTTAATTGTTAGATATTTTATCTTTTATTTTTTACATGTTTCAGTCATTAGATTGCGGCCATACTGGAGCAGCACCTTGAAGAATTTTTAGTTGAATGAATTGACCCCAGTACTTATTTTCTTTTCTTTTTGTGTTTAGCCTGCTACTTATTCTATCAGTCTCTTCTGCTGAACCACTAAGTTATAGGGACATAAACACACTCACACCAGTTGTCAAGTGATGGCAGGGCACAAACACAAAGACATGCATATATATATATATATATATATATATATATATATAATAATTTTTTTCCAGAGGATGTGGCAACCGTTACCAATATAGCATAAGAACTTACCTTAGGAGATCATTAATTAGATTCCTTAAGGGTCGTTCTCACAGTTTATATTTATATCATAAGATTTTTGAATATGAAAATTTAAAAGTTTAAAAATCTTATGATATATATATATATATATATATATATATATATATATATATATATATATATATATAGATATGCGTGTGTGTGTGTGTAGTTGAAATTTATAGAAAAACAAAAGACAAAAACAGGTGTATGAGCAACAAGAAGGTATATTAGTTTGATGCTTGGGAAAGGGAGAAAGTCTTTTACATTTTGAGCCTATGCTCTTTAACAGAAAGGAATAAGAGAAAATAAATAGGGAGAGAATAAAAAAATAACTTGTGGATTTAGTGGTCAAGTCTATATATATAAACAATAGGCTTCTTTCAATTTCCATCTACCATATCCACTCACAAAGCTTTGGTCAGCTTGAAGCTATAGTAGAAGACACTTGTCCAAGGTACTGTTTATGCAACTGAACCCAGAACCATGTGGTTGGGAAGCAAGCTTCTTATCACACATTTAAGAGTACCCTTCAAACATTGGGCAATAATCTCCACTTGCGAAGACGTGTTGAGGCAAGTGAGATCATTGTTGTGGCCGATGATAGTACCGCCTGACTGGTATCCATGCCAGTGGAACGTTAAAAGCATCATTCAAGCATGATCGTTGCTGGTGCCGCCTGACTGGCTCTTGTGCCGTAGCTTATAAAAAGCACCATTTGAGTGTGGTCATTGCCAGCGTTGCCTGACTGGTTCCTGTGCAGGTGGCATGTAAAAAGCATCATTTGAGCATGGTCGATGCCAGTACTGCCTGACTGGCCCTCGTGCTGGTGCCATGTTAAAGCACCCACTACACTCTCAGAGTGGTTGGTGTTAGGAAGGGCATCCAGCTGTAGAAACTTTGCCATATCAGATTGGAGCCTGGTGCAGCCTTCTGGCTCACCAGTCCTCAGTCAAACCGTCCAATCCATGCCAGCATGGAAAGTGGACGTTAAACAACAATGATAATGATGATATATACATACACACATTTATGTGTGTGTCTGTGTTGTCCCCCCACTATTGCTTGACAACCAATGTTGGTGTGTTAACGTCCTCATATCTTAGTAGTTTGGCAAAAGAGAACCGATAGAATAAGTACTAGGCTTACAAAGAATAAGTCCTGGGGTCAATTTCTTTGACTAAAAAAACCCTGTAAGGTGATGCTCCAGCATGGCTCTAGTCAAATGACTGAAACAAGTAAAAGAATCAAAGAATAAAAGAATATATATATATGTAAATATATAAAAACAAAAGGATAAAGAGAGCAAAGGTAAGGTTGAAGAATTTTATGGATAGAGTCTTACAGCTGTTTCTGGGAAGATCTGTCTCCGATGAAGGGAAGTACTGGATCTTCCCAGAAACAGCTGTAAGACTCTATCCATAAAATTCTTCAACCTTACCTTTGCTCTCTTTATCCTTTTGTTTTTATATATTTACATATACACACGCTAATACACGACTTATAATACCCAATCCTGTTCATACAACGATTGGGGCAAACTAATCGGTATACAGCACTTACTCGGTATTACCTGTATCCTCCTGGGTTTGGTTAAATCCAATACCCTCCTCAACCTTATATATATATATATACACACACACTTGTATATGCATACATATATATATATATATACATACATATATACACATACATACATACGCATACATATATATTAGGAAAGAAAATTTGTAAGAATGCAAGATGAATATGAATATGAAATAAAAGATATCTTCCAATTTGGTCTAACACTATATCAATAACAAAAGGAGGGAAAGAAGAATAGATCGATAGACAGATAGATACATAAATAGAGAGAGAGTGTGTGTTTGGGAGAGAGAGATAGAAAAATATATTCTATGATATCTGTAGTCATAGTAATTCTGGAGATAATATATATTCTTGTGTTTAACCCAGGCTACCCGTGATGGCGTAAACCTGTTATCAAAATGCATGTAGCTATGCCCATGTGGTCATTTATTCTGATATAGTGTGTTAAGAACAACTCTATCCTCTGTATCCATTTTTAAAATGACAGGGCTTGAACTGAAGTGGGGATCTAGCTTCTCTTTCTTGCTGTTTAAGCTTCTTTTGTTGTATTCCTTGATATTTCTCTTATCATACTCTGTATGTAAAGTGGATTAGCAGACTTGGGTTGCTGTCAAATAAATGGCCTTGTTCAAATCTTGCTGAGGTCAACTGTATCTCTCTTCTCTCTGGATTTGATAAGAAAAGTGCAAGTCCTGAGTACTGAGTCAATTTAATCACCTAAGCTCTCCCCACATCTCTGATCATCTATCTAACTTACCTTTTATTCTTTACTTATTTCAGTCATTGGACTTCAGTTATGCTGGGGCACCAACTTAAAGGGTTTAGTTGAACAAATCAACTCCAGTACTTATTTTAACTCTATTCTATTAATTTCTTTTGCTGCAATGCTAAGTTACAGGAATGTAAACAAACCAACACTGGCTGGGATAAAACACAATGACACACATACCCACAACAAGTTTCCACATAGTTTCAATCTAACAAATGCATTTGAAAAGTATTAGTTGACCCAGAGCTTGGGTAAAAGATACTTGCCCAAGGTCCTGTGCAGTGGGATTGAACCTGATACCATGTGGTTGCAAAGTGAGCCTTTTAACCACACAGTCATGCCTTCGCATTTATGGAAAACATGATGATATCACTGTTCTTGTTACATATATTTATGAATCTTCTGACAATGACAAGAAAAATATGATGAAATTACGACTGTTATTTCCTTTTATTAAATTCAAACTCTGCAGAATAAATGTTCTTGAAATTCATCATTATTATTTATAGAGATTATACTATCTCCATTTCTAAGTGTACTTATTAGAATATAAGAATTGCTTTATTTCCTTATTATTAATTTTTGTTGGTGTTACTTTGTTTTGTACAAGCAAGACTCAGCCAAAGACCTCAGCTAACAGCAAGTTAGACATTTTATTGAGGCTGTTATTTATGAATAACAATTGAAAAATTGCAAGGAAAGAACAAATACTGAGAATTAGGATTTCATTAAAAACTTTGTTGTGCTATATATAATTTTGAAAGCATTTAAGAGATTCAGACATTCTCAGGTTGACAGTGTTTGTCTTCGGATGTGGGTAGTATCTGTGACAACAAATTTTTGAAGTTTTGATACTTTCAGGTTTCCTGATATTTGTTGATAGTAATGAATAACACCACTTGGTATAATCCCAAAAGCTCTGATGACCATAGGTACAGTTGTTGTTGTTGTTAGATGTCATATTTTTGAGACCTCTCTTTCAAGGTCCTTGTATTTACTTAACTATCCAAATTTTCTTACAGAAGTGTTGCAGTCTGACGAGATTGACATATTTATGAACAAGCATGTTTTATTAGCATGATTTTTCATTGTAATATCTGGTCTATTGGCCTAATAACTCAGTCAGTTTGAATACTGAAGTTCTAAAGAATATGATGCCTTTAATTTCTACTACTTTAACAAATCTATGTTCCCGTTAGTTCTTCTTAAATGAGAGCCCACATTGACATCATATGATCTTGTGCAAACATGGACCTAGTCTATCATGGTGATTTTTATACACATTTGATGTTAACAGAGATTTCAGGCTTTCAGAACTGCCAGAGATGAGGTAGTCAGTTGTTTCTCTAGTTGTAACACAAAAATGATAAGTAGGACCAGTACCATTTTTAAGAATATTGGTTTGATAATTTCTTGTGGACAGACACTAATCTTGAGCTGCTATAATGATGCCTTCTGTGACTGATTTAACTTCAAATGCAGCCAGCCACTGGTGGGTCATATTTATCAACATCAGGATCACTGGTCCTGGAAGGGAATTTACCATGCCACTTCTCCATCTATTATGCAGCTCTGAAATTCCAACTTATTTGGCTTGTGCTTCTTTTGTTTACTTTGCTTTCACAGAAGGTTCCATTTCATCTCATTGCACTTCTGTGTTGGTGATCTTGGATTCCTTTATATATCTTTCTTAGCTTCTTCTGACACTGAGTGTAGTTTCTTAGTACTTTCATACTTGCAGACAAGTTCAAGCATCCAGTCATTTGTCTTTTTTAGATAGGTATCTAACCTTATGGCTGGGTGAAGCTGCATCATTACATATCCTCCATCCTTTTAATGGAATGTACAGTATGTCTACATCTGCCTTTGGGTGATGCATGAGGTACCTTGGGTGAAACTAGCATATTTTTGTATTCATTTTACTGATCTTACAGATAGACCATTTAATGATGTTAAAGCTGGAAGTTATGCCTGTTGTGTATAGGATATTGATGGCATTGATCCTGTTTCCCCACAATAAAATCACTTTTTAGGATAGTTATAACTGTACAATACATTCTTTTCTTATTTTCTCATGCATTTATATGTGCTGGATACCAACCCCTCACATACACTTAAATATTTGTAGTTTTCTTCATGATCTAATTCCTTGATTATGATAGACTTGTCTAGCTGCATGTTGTATAATTTCAAGAGTTTTCCTTTAAAAAGGTGGATTTAGCACATTTCTAAAGGCCAAAGCACCATTTCACTATCATCACTGAACTGTTTTAAAGTAAAAAACATTCCAGTTGTTGATCATCTTTTGAGAAAAACTTTACATCATCCATGTAAACGAGGTTATTAATTTTCTGTCATATAATCTATATCCATATCTTGTGTCATTCAAACAGCTTATTTAAGGGAATGAAATCCCTGCAAAAGAGTAATGGTGATGGAATATCATCTTGAAAAATGCTGCACTTCATGTCAATATCACTATCGTTCACAGTGATTGCCTCTGAATTTCAAAACTTCATTACCATTTGACAGAAAATTACCAATAACTGGAGAGATTTTTATATATTTCCAAGCATTTCACAATCCAGCTAGGAGAAAGGCTGTCAAGTCTTCTTTGTAATTAATCCATGCAATGGAAAGATTTTTGTATCGTTTGTAACAGTCCTCCAGAATCATTTTATTGATTAAAGCTGGTCTTTACACATATGTGAGTAATGTTTACAGCCCTTTTGATCATTGAAGAATGCCTTATCCATGTGGTTTAATTTTCATTACTTAGCCATTTGTAATGGAGTATTAGAATGGTGGCAGCACCAACATAAACTCCAATTAAATATTTGTCAAAAACAACATTTGAGTGTAAATTTTAAAAAAAGGTGTAAACAAGTAAAAAAGAAGGTTAATAATACAAATCAAAAAGATACACATAGAGAAAAATGCACCTTTAGACAAATAAGAGATAATATTGATTTAAGTATTTGGAGTACAAATGGACTACAACAGTAATCATGCTCAACAGTACTCACACAAAAACATAAATGTTAACATTTTTGGAAGCAAAGACCAAATTTTGAGGACATAAATAACATTTAGTAAAAAAAAATAGTAAAGATGTATTATAAAAGTGACATACTTCTGCCTCACAAAGACTGAGAAGGGGTTTCATTGTCTCATTAATAGAGTAGATGAGGAAGGCCTTGACCAGTGTGTGGACCAGTGTTCTGCCCTCAAGTGGGAAAACTCATATTGACATAAGTGCATAGTATTCAGGACTGAGGACAAGGTGAAATGACAATGATATGTAATTTAAGCCACCACAATATATGATGATGATCAGCATCATCACTTTAATGACCACTTTTCCATGCTTGCATGGATCAGACAGTTTTTATTAAGGCAGATTTTTTACAGCTGGATACCTTTCCTGTCACCAACCCATAACTGTTTCCAAGCAAGGTAATATTCCTCCATGGTCAGGCATCTTTTTGCAACATGCTGGAAATGAATAACTATCATTTACAACATGATGTGATGTCAAAACAAGGAGACACAAACACACACAAGACAGGCTTCTTTCAGTTTCCATCAACTGAATGTGCTCATAAGGCTTTGGCTTGTCCAAGGCTATAGTGGAAGACACTTGCCCAAGCTGGCATGCGGAGACTGAACCTAAAACTACGTGGCTGGAAATTAAACTTCTTAATCACACAGACATACCTGCACTTGCAAAGGTGAAAATCAGAGGTATTGGCAGTGACATTGAACTTTGGCTCATTGTAACCTTTGTAGCACAATATGGATATGTTGCAAGTGCAGAAGTTAGGAGAAATGACATAAGATGAGGATAGGTCAGAATAGACTTAAAGTCCTATGATCTTCAAAATTTCTAGAGCTGTGCTTACTTGTGGATGTTGGAAGAAAAGTGATGAGATGGGTAGTGCAGAGTAGGAAATGCACTGTAGGAATAAGAGTCACATGAGAATTTATTACTCTTAAGAACTAGAAAAGAACTCAGTATTTGTCTACCACTGGGGTTGATAGTATCATCTAATATACTTCACTTTCCATTGCTGGCCATGTGCTTAAATTAATTATTATTATTATTATTATTATTATTATTATTATTATTATTATTATTGCTGTTGTTGTTATTTATCCATTTATTTTCACAATGAAGAAAAATTTTGATATTTTTCTTTTATTTGGTGAAAATCATGTTTACCTAAGTTAAAATAAACATTATCTATTTAAAATTTAATCTCTGTATTTTTTTAATAGTCCCACTACTGCAATTCAATTTATATTTTATAGTCTTGTTAATCCATATTGATACAATACTGTTTATTACTTTTTTTGCGTTGTGTCCTCCATTATAGGAAAAATTTACTTTTTCAGTTCAGACGTCTTTTAATTAATTTTTAGGAATTAATATTTACATTAACTATGGAACATAATATTGTCTGGCATTTTTTAGTAAGTGTATTAACATGTTAATATCTGATATAGATTCACTTTAATTTACTTCCTTGGTGATATTATTTTATCTGTGAATGAAAGGGTAACCATGTATCTCCTCTACTGCAAAATATCTTTTTCTATCTCTCAATCATACCTAGCATAAAGCCACCTCCCTCAATAGTAACCCCTTCCCTCAATAGTAACCCCTTCCCCAGTAGAAGGGTCGTGTCTTGTGAGTTATTTGGTGACCTCACTTGAGCTGGTGCCATGTAAAAAGCACCAAGTACACTCTGTAAAATGGTTACATTTGGGATAGGCATGCAGCTGTAGAGACCACACCAAAACAGACATTAGACTTGGTGCTGTCCTCTGGTTTGTCAATTCCTGTCAAACCATCCAACCCATGCTAGCATGGAAGACAGATGTTGAACAATGATGATGTTAATGATGACATAGACACAGATATAGCTATGTGGTTAAGAAGTTTGTTTCCATGTGGTTTTTGTTTCAATCCCATTGTATGGCACCTTGGGCAAGTGTCTTCTATGATAGTATCATGCCAAAAAAGCGTTGTGAGTAGATTTGGTAGAGAGAAATTGAAAGAATATCGTCATATATATTTTTGTCTGTTAGTGTTTGTCTAAATGATTTTATATTTCCCTTATGTCTACACATGTTTTACTCATTGACTATAAACAATGACTTTGCTAATGATATCAGTTGTTTGCAGGTCACAACAAAACCATATCTAAATTTCTTGACATGTTTTGATAAGATATTTGTAAACAAAATATTCATTTCAGTATCATTCTACAGTGGGCAGGTGTATGAGAATATTACTGCCCTTGGAAGCAGGTGGAAGCTCGCAGCAGAAACAGCATCTAGCTCTAAAAAATTCCACCTCAACATACTCTTGTTTGATCCATACAAGCATAGAAAAGTAGACATTAAAATGATAAGATGATATATATATATATATATATATATATATATATATATATACACACACACACACACACACACATATGTATGTATGTCATTGTTCAGTTTTATTTCAAGCTTTCTTGCCAATAGACAAAGAGCTGGTTTCTAACCTAGATCCATTCTAACCTAGAATTCGTTGGAATTTCAACATCAACAACAGAGTATTTTTGTCTGTTTGTATGTATGTATGCATATATACATGCAGATTTGTATGTTTTACTTTATGTATGTATTCTCATGCATTTGTTGCATATGTAGACATGCACATATATATTCAAATGATAAACATTTGGAAGTTTGACATATTTTCCCAGTTCCAGTAATGGATTGGATCTGTAGTCTTTGAATAAGCTTTCTCCTTTCTGGTTTTGAGAAGCCTAATTTCTCAAGATTAGTATTTAGGCAGAGTGCTACCTATGTATGCATGTATGCATGTGTGTGTGCATTTGTGCGCATGTATGTATGCATGCACATATGTACATACCTTCATATGTATATATATATATATATATATATATATATATATATATATATATACATATAAAATATTCTATAATTATATACATAATTATAATGAGGGAGGAAAGGCGCAGGAATGGCTGTGTGGAAAGTAGCTTGCTTACCAACCACATGGTTCCGGGTTCAGTCCCACAGCGTGGCATCTTGGGCAGGTGTCTTCTACTATAGCCTTGGGCTGACCAAAGCCTTGTGAGTGGAATTGGTAGATGGAAACTGAAAGAAGCCCGTGGTATATATATGTGTGTGTGTGAGTGTGTGTGTTTGTCCCCCTAGCATTGCTTGACAACCGATGGTGGTGTGTTTATGTCCCCATCACTTAGCGGTTCATCAAAAGAGACCGATAGAATAAGTACTAGGCTTACAAAGAATAAGTCCCGGGGTCGATTTGCTCGACTAAAGGTGGTGCTCCAGCATGGCTGCAGTCAAATGAATGAAACAAGTAATAGAGTAAAAGAGTAAAGAGGGGTCGGCCAATTGCCTTGCCATGTACTGAATTAGAAATAGATGCTAATGTCTTTTCAACTACCTTAAAAACTCTGAGAAAATAACACACTTTTTTCAATGTAGGCAAAAGGGAAAATGATGAATCAATTCAACAGCGGTCAATTACAGATGTGTTTCGAACTTAAAGTAAAACATAATTACCTTTTGTTCTCCTCAGTGTAATATCCAAATATAAATTTGCAAGTATTGGAAAAAATATGCATGCGATCAAATGTCATCGACTGTATATCTTTGGTTAAATATAAGTCATGAGATGACATTTGATCGTGTGCATATTTATTCCAACATTTGCAAATTTATATTTAGATATTACACTGATGAGAACAAAATGTAATTATGTTTTACTTAAAGTTTGAAACGCGTCTGTAATTGACCGCTGTCAAATTGATTCGTCATTTTCTTTTTTGCCTACATTGAAAAAAGTGTGTTATTTTCTCGGAGTTTTTATGGTAGCTGAAAAGACATTAGCATCTATTTCTAATTCAGTACGTGGTGAGGCAACTGGCCAACCCCTCATTACAGTTATGTATATAATTATAGAATATTTTATATAATTTACCTAAAATGGGTTTTTTTAACATACTGACTACTTGGTAAGATCATTATTATTAATAATCTTACTCTATATTATCATTATTAAAATATATATATATATATATATATATATATATATATATATATCCTAAATATATCATTAAAAGTAATTAGATAAATATATATAGATGGATAGATATTTTTAAAGACTAAATGACTAAGGGGTTTATTAAGTGACTTAACAATAATACATGGAGTCTTGCATTTTAGGTATTTTGTCAGATGGAGTCTTGCATTTGAAACAATTTGTCAGATATAAGAGATTTTGAACCTATTTTTAACGATAATGACTACAATTTGGTAATATGTAGGTATAGTTATACATAGGAGTGAATATGTGAGGATTCGGAGAAGGAATTTTGGGTGTAATTTTAGTGATTAACGACAATATGATGAGACAATAGATATATACAGTCATTTTTGATGTTTTGCCCCTTGTTTGAGTTTGGTCCAAACTGGCTCCTGGCATGTATTTTTAACCATATAGAACCCATATAAGTTGTTAAATATATTAATGATTCCCCTAGTTAGACATACACATGTAATATTTTATAAGGGTTTGTTTTAATAAATTTGTAATAACTTATCTCTCATATGTATTTTATATTAAAATAATATCCCCTTAGTAATATCACTTTAACCTTAAATTCATATATATATATATATATATATATATGAATTCACCTACATTTTGTTTTATTTATATACATTTATATATATATTTTTGCTTAATTTGTTTTATGTTATCGGTTATCAATTAACCAATCATAAAGTCAAGGCCTTTCAAAACAATAGATGACCTATTAAATTACACGACTGAACAAATATAACCCCTCCCCACTTCCCGCAGGATTTCAATTACTCCATAAACAAAAAGTAATGGAGAAATAAACATATTACATGTTTATATGAGTGTATATATATATTTATATATACAAGAATAAGGGCAGAGAATCGTCAATTAATAATAGAATTAATAATTAACAATTTTGCCAAGTAGTTCAGTATGAAAAAAACCTTTATCGGTAAAACTATTTATCATTATAAATATACAGGGATTAGCAATTGAGTTGCTTCTCCAACATACTGAAAATTTAGAAATAGCAGTCAAAGAACTACTGATTCCAAACTACAAATTTTTCTCTAAAGCGGATGGCCATCCGCTTTAGAGAAAAATTTGTAGTTTGGAATCAGTAGTTCTTTGACTGCTATTTCTAAATTTTCAGTATGTTGGAGAAGCAACTCAATTGCTAATCCCTGTATATTTATAATGATATATTTATATATATATATATATGCTTGTGTATTATTGTTATAATTATATTATATAATTATAATGATACGAACTGCTGCATTAATCCTCCCTTCTAAACACTTCTAATATATATGTACCTATGAGTATGTTTGTACGGAAATCATCATCATCATCATCATCGTTTAACGTCCGCTTTCCATGCTAGCATGGGTTGGACGATTTGACTGAGGACTGGTGAAACCGGATGGCAACACCAGGCTCCAGTCTGATTTGGCAGAGTTTCTACAGCTGGATGCCCTTCCTAACGCCAACCACTCAGAGAGTGTAGTGGGTGCTTTTACGTGTCACCCGATATATATATATATATATATATATATATATATATATATATATATATATATATATATATGTATATATATATATGTATATATATATATAAATGTATGTATATGTATATGTGTATCCCTCATGTATATACAGTTTCATTCTTACATAACTAAAATAATCTTAAGATATATTGATTTTATAAATTACAATATTGCTCCTCTTATGATAACATTCTCATACCTGTGTTTATATTTTATCTAATATGAATAATATAATGCATCTAATAATAATAATAATAATTGATTCATTTGTATGCATATACATACACATATGCATGTACATTTAAGTGTATGTATGTGTATTTATGTATATGTAAAAGTATGTATATATGTGTGTATTTATATTTATAACTTAACCTTATGTACTTTTTTAAAATCTCTGATGAAGCCTAGAGAAACACTCAAGTGCCTCAATTTCATCTACTAATTACTTCAGTCCACTAGAGAGATAAAAGTATAAACAGGTATTATTGCCTCTTGGCTGAAACAGCTGTAAGACATCACCCCAATTTCTATTGCTCTATGTTATATATTTTAATAATTACTGATATTTTTATATTCTTATATATGTAAAGCATAATATGTTATACATGTATGTATATTGTTATAATTGTCCTTTTAGTAAATAAACTGACATAATATAATGTCTAGAAGCTGATGAATACCACCTAGTGATCCCTTCCATTTTCTTATTGCTCTCCCTCCCTCTCTCTCTCTCAATATATATATATATATATATATATATATATATATATATTTGTGTGTGTGTGTGTAACTTTGTGCCTGTGTTTGTGCTCCACCACCATTTGACAACCAGTGTTAGTTTGTTTACATCTCCATAACTTAGCGCTTTGGCAAAAGAGATCAATAGAATAAGTAACAGGCTTTTAAAAACTACACAACACCTTTGTAATCCCACTTGACAGCATGACCTTTTTTTTATGTGGTTTGTGCTGGTTTATTACGCTTGGACCATGATCGTTTTTGATTGATGTTGTTGTAGATAATCCATTTTTCATCACCAGTGATGATTCGTTAAAAAAAAAAGGTTGATTTCATTGCGGTTGAGATACATATCGCAAATATTGATTCGTTGTATTAAGTGAATCTCTTTCAATTTATGTGGAACCCAAATATCAAGCTTCTTAACGAGCTCAAGACATTTTAAGTGATTTTCAATTATTATGTGTGATACATTTAACCTCTCTGCAACCTCTTGCATAGTTATATGACGATCAGATTCAATTATGGCTTTGATTTGATCATCATCAACTTCAGTAAATTGACCAGAATATTGGTCATCTTCGAGTGAAAAATCTCCAGAACAGAATTTTAAAAAACATTTCTGACATGTGTGTTCTGTTAAGCAATCAATGCTATAAACTTCACATATTTCTTTGTGAGCCTCAGCAGTTTCTTGCCTTTATGGAAATAAAAAAGCAAAATATGGTGAAAACATTCGTTTTTGCATCCCATGCTAAAATTGACACTGAACTGATATGTGAACAAAATTACATGCAATTTGCTTCTAAAGTAAGCCAAAAGTAACAGCTATCAAATGTCAAAAGGAAAAAATCATGACATTGACAAAAGTCATTCAAAAACATCATAACTCTGTCTATTTGCAAAAAACTAAATTACTTTCTTGCCAACCCATATATATATATATATATATATATATATATATATATACATATATATATATATACACATATATTGGAAATGTATACATATATTGCAAATAGGTCTGCAAATCTAACGGAGGCCTCAAAAGACATTTTAAGATCCACAAAGATCAGAACTTAACTGCAGCTCTTGGTGGCCCAAACTGGATATGAAATTTATGTGGGTATCTTTTCAAACATTGTCTGGTTTAAAAAGCCACATCAGATGCCATGACGGTTCTAAAGTGTTAGTACAGGAGGTGGTCAAACTCTGCATAAGGAGTAGACAATTATTATATGTGTGTGTGTGTGAACATATATACATACATATACACATAAACATATACTATATATCCATCATTAAGAATTCCAGCACAACCGGATTTTAATAAGTATTCACAATTTACTAGCTTTTCCTGAAGACTGTTTTCTACAAAACATGAAAATGGTAGTAAATTGTGAATATATATTCAAAATCTGGTTGTATTGGAATTTTTAGAATTACACACACACACATACATACATACATAGATACATACATGTACAATACTTATAAATTATTTATTAATTGTAATTTTTTTCTCAAATATTTTGAGTTTGTCTTTTGAAGTATGAGAATTCTATCTGTAATTCTTGCTGTTTGTGAATGGCTGAGTGCCCACTTCCTCAGGAGATGGATGGGTCGTCATGGTCTGCATGAGTGGCCAGCCAGGAAGCTGAACTTAACATCCTGTAACTTCTTTCTGTGGGATTGGTTAAAGGAACAAGTCTGCTGTACTAAACCAAAGACTTTGGAAGAACCTGAAGGGCGAATACGAGAAGTTATGTCTTCTTCCATCTCACACGAGTTCCTGGTGAAATCAGTTGATGCAATTCTTTGGTGACTCAAGATGCTGGTGGCGACATCTGGAGCCCATATTGCATTTTAAATAAAACCTCATACTAAAAGCCTTCCTCCCATATCCATTTTTTGGTAAAAATTACAGTCCCACTGTAAAAATTTAGTCCCCCTGCGTGACAGCTTCAGTAAGTGTCTTCTACTGTAGCCCTGAGTCAGCCAAAGCCCTGTGGGTGGATTTTATAGAGAGAAACTGAAAGAAGCCTATTGTATATAATTATGTGAATGTATGCATGTGTATATATTTGTGTACTCGTTTTGACGACATTTGATGGTTGTAAATGAGCATCTCTGTCACACAAGTGGTGTTGTTAATTTCTAGTCTTCTGTGTGTGGCCATAACAAATATTACCTTGCTTGGAGACAAATGAGTGTTAACATCAAGAAGGGTATCTGGTTATAATAAATCTGCCTCAACAAATTCCATCTGATACATGCAAACATGCAAAAGTAGTTATCAAATGATAATGATTTTGCACACACACATGAATCGATAAATAATGATTGTATATTGCAGTTGGTCTGGTAAATATATAAGAAAGCAAGGGGTTCATAAGATTAATGTCATTGTTTATGTCCCTAGAAATATTTCTATTATGGATAACAGAAACTGACCAAGATTACAGAGAAAATGATTTTTCTTCTTCTTGTAGTTGTTGAAGTTGCAGTTGTTGTGGGTCTGGATTTTGATTCAACAGATTTTCTTTGTCAATCTGTGTTCAAGAGTTTACTGTTTCTACATTTTGTTTTGATGTGTGTTTATATATGTATGTGCTGGTGTATATGCAGGTGTGTGTGTGTTTATGTATCTATATGCAGGTCTGTGTTAGTGTTTATGTTTGTATATGAAAGTGTGTGTGTGTGTGCGTGAGAGAGTTTATGAAATTGTGTGTATGTGGTGCTTTATTTTACATTTTGGTTTTAAAATTTGGTTTCTATTTCAAAGTAAATAAAATGTCAATTGTCAAAGACAGTTGTGGGGCAAAAATGTCAGAACAGAAATAACCATCAGAAAAATCATGAAGCTAAAACTAACACATACAAAAAATAAATTGAAAATGTTTTTATCATGTGTTAGTAATAGTTTCTGTTTAGTATATTAGAATGGAAAAAGATTTTATTTCATTGCAAGTATCTTCTTGAATTTATATACAATACTGATATTGAATGTACATCTACAATAAGAATGTATATAGTGGGGAGAGTGGTACAGTTGTTAGAGTGTAGGATAGAAAGCTTCCTCACATTTGTTCTGATACTTTGCACTTTGAATTCAAGTTCTGCCAAGGGCAAATTTAATTTTGTCTTTCAATATTTGGCAATCAACAATTATATTTAATAAGCTGTTACCCTTCATGCTGGCTGTTGGTTTACTTTCAGTCTTGTATTGACAACAACAACTACTCTGTCATGCAGTCATAGTGCTGGCTGCCTTCCACACCATGTTACCCTTAACAAGATCATAAAGAATGACCTAGATGCTGCAGGCTTCTCTTCCAAGTTTGAGCCAGTGGAGCTAGACCAGGGGAATGATAAAAAGCTGGGCAGCATAACAATTTTTCCTTTCCATGTTATGATACCTTCTCCAGCAGCAACTTGGTGCAGTCAGCTACCAGCCCAGGCTCCACTGCTCATCAGGCTGAAGAAAGCAATCTGTCTAAGTATCAGTCATTCTCTGACAGGTTTATGGTTGAGCTCAACTTCAATTAAATGCTCCACACACATAAACATATCCGTGTCTGTCTATATACATACATACATCAATTACTTTTGCTGGTGGAACTTATTTTTGCCGTCCAGGTTTTTTTCGTAACCCAATATTGCACAGCTCTTATTTATAACAAAGTAGATAATACTTGGAGTTCCACTGTTAAAAATAATTTACTTCATATCCCTTGAAGTCTCTAAATTCTTATAATGTAAACATCAAACTATTCTCACTAGTAAGAACAAAGCTTGAATGATTTACAGGTCTACCATTTTTACAGAAGATGTGGGTTTGTGTCCAATAAAGAAAGTCTGACATTTTTCATTCAAGGATTTTTTAATGTAATATTCTACACACTATTACTTATAACTATTATCTACTTCAAGGTTGACCATTAAAAATAATTTACTTCATATCAAAGTCTGTAAATTTATATATATATATGTGTGTGTGTGTGTGTGTGTGTGTGTGTGTGTGCGCGCGTGCGTGTGTGTACGTGCGTGTTTATGTATATATCAGTCATGGCCAAAAGTTTGGAACATAGGTCTGAAAATTTTTTCTTCTAGATATTGAACCATTGGATCAGTTATTAGGTAAGTATATCTCTATGTTGTATATATTTGAATCGAATTGTACTTGGGCATAACAATTTTAATTTTTAAAAAAATGTTCCAAACTTTTGGCCACAGTTGTGTATATATATATATATATATATATATATATATATATATATATATCAACATCATCATCATCATCATCATTACTTAACATCCATTTTTTTCCATGCTGGCATGGACTGGACAGCTTGACAAGAGCTGGCAAGCCCAGAGGGCTGTACCATGCTCCACTGTCTGTTTTGGCATGGTTATTTTACAGCTGGATGCCCTTTCTAATGCCAATCAATTTACAGAGTGCACAGGGTGCTTTTCACATGGCACTAACAATGGAGAGGTCACCAAATAACTTGCAAGACAAAGATCCTTTGATAGGGAGAAGTACTGGAGGTTGTGGTTTTGTGCCAAGTGATGAAAGATTAGATTATGACAGAGGGACAGAAGCAGGTGTCTTGCTATTAGGGAGATACATGTTTACCACAACTGGAGGGAGAGAGCGAGTGTGGAAGAGAACAAGAGTGGGAGATATGGTGGCCAGAGCATACTCATCCAAGGATGAGAATATAAATTTAAGTAAGCAGCACTTCTTTATATAGCTGTCTACATTCATATGTATTGCAATTCCAAACCAATGAAGTCTTCTATTTTGCATGCTACATCTGACTCTTCTTCAGCTCTTCTTTTCTCTCAGCACATTACACTTTGGCATATATGCACATTGATGTTGTATATCCATCAGAGCATATTAGCTTTATTCTTCTCAAGTCTTCTCAGTATATATTTATACATGTATAGTCATGAGTGTATATTTGTATGCATGTGTGCATGTGTGTGTGTGTGTGTGTGTGTGTGTGTGTGTGTGTGTGTGTGTGTGTATGAGGTCTGATCAATAAATATGAAGTTGTCATGGTGATACCTGCCAAGAAGATGTGCAGATTAGTTATGGTTCAGTTCAGTCCATTATCACTGAAGATTTGGGTATGAGACACGTATCTGCCAAGTTTGTGCCAAAACTGCTTTCAGCTGATCAAAAAGACACTCAGGTTTCAGTTGCATAAGATCTCTTTAATTGTGTCAAGACCGATGTAAACTTTTTGAAAACTTTGCATAGGCCTTTGAGCAGATATCATCAAGCTTTTGGCAAAATTTGATGCAGATTCTCTGCTCAACTTCCTCTGTCATGGTCAAGGCAATGAACACATGCTACATATGTTACTTCCAAGCACTGCTGTAAACAGCCGAAGTGAGCTAGAATGTTAAAACTTAGTGTACATGCACAGCAGAGTTCAAGGTCAGTCTGTGCCAAACAGCTTCACTCTGCAGGCTTTATTTTCATTACTATGGGTACATTCTGGATACTTATTGATCAGACCACACACACACACACATATATATATATATATATATATATATATATATATACACACACACACATATATATAAATTATTTCTATTTAGAGTTGAAATTTAAAATGAGTCATGACAAAAGGTTTGATTCATTCAAATGAAATGCACAAACACATAAAAAATTAGAATAATTGATAGACTTATAGTTGAATTATAGTGAAGTGTAGAACAGCTTTTCAAATTTTAGGGTGAAGTTAGAGATGTAAGAAATGCAACAGAGGAGAGAGAGAGAGAGGCGAGAGAGGAGAGAGAGAGAGAGGAGAGAAAGAGAGAGAGAGAGAGGAGGGAGAGAGAGGAGAGAAAGAGAGAGAGAGAGAGAGAAAAGTAGGTATAGAGAAACGGAGTGAGAGGATAGAAAAAATCAAGGTTCATTAGCACAGAGAAATATATATCTTTATATATATATATATATAAGCAATGTTAATTCTCTAAATGAAGTATTAACAGTAACTGCACGATAAAGTGTAGTATATTGCCACTTAAGTGTGGCTGACCCCTAGGGGTGGATGTTACTGTTGCTTTTAGCCCCAGGAGGACATCTCCTCCAGCTGGCTTATCGACACACGACTGTGTCCTGTTTGCCAAGGGAAGTTATCCCTCTCACCATGATCTGCAGCACGAACGGATCCGGATTTCAGGGTTATTTCCCTCCGTCGGCGTTCGATAGCTACTGACCCTGGTGAGAGAGACAAAAACCTGGCAATCTTATATCTACTTTTCCAGTGAAATTCTTCACTGATATCGAAAAGGTGAAAACAAGCAATGTTAATTCTCTAAATGAAGTATTAACAGTAACTGCACGATAAACTATATGAATACAGGATAAAAATAAAATAGTGTAAGAAGTCCACATGGTGGTCTTCTCTCTGTATAAATTTTAATACACTATTATATAGAAATACATATATATATACATACACACGCTAGCAAACGCATCTTTCCTTTTGATGGTTTAAGTTGCTTTGGTGGTATTTTTTACACCAAATAATTGAACTACCGAGAAGTTTTATGAGTAGCATGCCAATTTATGCTTCTGATTAACCTAAGAATGGAAAATCAAATTGAAGGCAGGTTATTGTGGAGGTAGTTGCACTTTAATGATCATAGAGCATATAAGTTTGCAAGCGATGCAAAGTAGAGCTACTGAAGTGTTTTGGGAGTAGATTATGGATAATGACTACAAAATATAGTTGTTTTACATGAAAGTGAAATTTTTTGTCAGAAACAGCCACATAAATGGTGTAAGGAAATTGAAGGAAGGCGTTGAAACCTCCCCTCTGCAAGTTTATTTTATTCAACAGCAAAAGAAGATATTTTTTCGGAGAGAAGTATGATTGGTACGTTAAAAATTGGCAATATAATACCTACTTGAAAAGTAGAGTTAAAGGAATGTAATTGCTACATGCTTACAGTGGACGACCACTCTGAAATTGACTTTAGGTAATGAAAAATGAAGACATGAAGAGTTTGACTTCAGTTCACAAATACTGTTTTGAATCTTTAGCAGTTCGCAGTGAAAAGATGTTGCATTGAAAGGCAGACAGACAATTGTGAAGTTGTAATGATGGTAAAAGTGAGCAGGATACACATATATACATACTGAAAATAACTGGCATGAATCTTATTGTGAGCAGAGAATTTACTTAGAGTTGTTTCCCTGCATATAACGACAGTCACTAATGAGCTATCATGAAGGATTGAAAAGGATCATGTTTACCGGTAACGCACAACGGAGATTGGAAAAGGATTGCATTGTATTGGAGTTTTTAGCCATTCAGACCAAAGTCAGAATGTTGCCCAGTCCACACCATGAGGATGTAAACTCTTGTGGACCATCCCATGTCAGTGTGTCAAAACAGTTGCTAAAAAGTTGACATGAAAAAGCATGTTGATGTATTGGTGAAGGAGGTAGCCATGTAGTTGATGGATTCATTGGGACGGCAGAGCAGAACTGCAATTTCATCATTTTGGGGCTGGTTAAAGCATCCTTAGTGCTCTTTGTTAGGCATTCGGTCACTCCTTATGATAACTTTGAAGTTGGGCTTGTCTGTATGTCGGCATTGTATAACAGTTTTGAAGTCCCTCACATATCGGTTGGTGGTGTGGAGCATTTCCTGAAGTTCATTCAAAAGGGGCATTTTTGTTCCAGGTGCCACCTGACCCCAGCAAGCTGTTTGCTCAGTGGTATCTCCCATGAAGTAAATATGAAGGAATCAGTGTTCAGCATTGTTGACAGGAAGAATAGAACCTATCCGATGATAGGATTGGCCCTGAATTTTGAACATTGGCATATAGGAGTCTTCATGAATGGGTTTGCGACTGAAACTTGTCATCTGGAAGGTAGAGTTATAAACACGAATTTTCTGTATAAATTGCTATGAATCAGGGTGTTGACCAAGGAGTAAAGAGAGCAAAGGTTGAGGAGTGTTTTGCAGATCAGGCAAACAAACCTTTCCGTTTGAGTAGCATAGGCCACTGGATTCCCCAACCCACTTGAAGGCCTTGCAAAATGGACATATTACAGACATATCCCCCACAACAGTCTCTCAATGAGTGGCGTAATCCTCAGCAGGATGTTGAGTGCCTTTGATACCTATTGACTACTCGGTGACTTCCAGTAGCCATGGGCAATGGCCTTACGGTGAATATTAGACTGAAGTCTCATCATCTGATGGTTATCCTCATCTGCCAATCTCACAGCAGAAGTGGATGCAGTGTTGCGTGCCCAATGGAAATCACTCTTTTCTGGGGCTTTTTCGGCCCTTGTGGCAGCAGCATGCACTCAATAGGTTTCATGCTGCTCTGGAGTAGTTGCAGCTCTCGCAGTGGCAGCTTTTTACAATAGCCTACAGGACCCCTGGTCCTCATTTTCGATAGCCTGCCAGCACTGCTGCTGCAGAATACTTTCTGCCAATCTGTGTTCTCTTTTTAGGTGGCATGCCTGTATTATCTAGAAAAGGAAAATGAGTTTTAGTGTACCAAGTAATTATTGATTCTATTACAAGCTAACAAAAGTCCCTTTATTCTGTCTTCCCACATAGCCTACGCGTAAAGTCAAATTATACATACCAATATACATATAAAAAAATAGAGAAAGTAATAATACAGAATTACAACAGACATTATAAATAAAAAAATGTGATAACCACTAAAAAATATTCTCTAACGCCAATATACAACAATATAGATTAAATATATATGGATGACCCTACATACAAAAAACTATATACATACAACGAATTTGGATAAATCTTTTAAATTAACAAACACATATTTACATGAAAGAAAATTACCGGAGACATAACACATGTTGTGCTAAAAATAATAGCTAAATAAATTTTTTTGGATAAATCTTTTAAATTAACATAAACATTTATTTACATGAAAACAAAATGACAGCTTCCAAATCTTGTTTCCTGACTGCGTCACCACACAGGTGGACAGTTGAAATAAATAAATAGACAAAGTCCTATCACTTTTATAAAAAGATTAAAAAGTATGGAAGACCCTACATAGAAAAAAACTATGTCCATTTACATCTATTTATGCGGGAGCTCTGGGCAAAATGTTATAGTGCATGACCATCCTTGGGACATAAGTGATGTATGTGAAAAGTTTAGAGAAAATCGATTGAGAACTGTGGAAATGTATGTGTTAGTCATTATACACACACATACTGCAATTTATATATACTATATATATATATATAAATGAGAAGTAATAATGGGGTGGGGTAAGAATAGAAGATATCAGAATGTTCCTGTTATAAAGGTTAGTAATTAAAATTTCAGTTGTGTTTGAGGTAGGATTTTGATGCTCTATGTTTAAAGAATGAAATCTTTCCATTCAGCTTATTTAGTAAATTAACTTTGGCAAATTAGATGGTTATGTTTTCTGTATATTATAAATGGCATCGTCTCTTATTGCCAGCAGAGAACTTAATTCTAGAGACAATTTTCCATCTGAGTGTCTAATTGATATTCTCATTTAACATCCAAATAAATTTCATGAGTAATGTTTCATTTTCCCATTGAGGTTCCTGAAAGTGTGAGTATGACTTTTGTGGTTCAGTTTAAAAGGTGTCAAAGCAGAGCTTGACTAGCTATTTATTCAACTATTAAAGATACTATTACATTGATAAACTATATCCTTATAAAGGCATTTATAGTCTAAAGAGAAACTGCTCATGTTAATAAAAATGATATTTTTATGATTTTCTTGTTAAATATTTTATAATGTCTATGTTGTGAATGAAAGTGTTTTCTAAAGAGATGGAAGAAATGTCAAGTTATTGGGTTAACTATGGCTAAGTGAAATGGTGGATAAAACCATATGATATCTGGTTCTATTTTTATTTGGTTGTGCATATAAGACTGTTTGCATATGCTTTTTTTAAAAAAATTGTATACAATTTAGTTGCTTAATCCAGCAGGCCCATTATCAACTCTAGTCAAGCAGACCTGTGGTCATCTCTGATCTGGTAGACTCACGATAAGTTCTGATCCAACAGGAACCATGATCAAGCTTGGTCCAGTAGATTTACAACTGGTACCACTCTGTCTGTTTATTTGCTGCAACAATGTATTTGGACCAAAGACAAAACATACTCTTTATGTTGAAGGATGCAATTTGAGGTGTTATGTGGCTGCTTTTTCTTGCAGGCCAAGAGACCAAATACAGTCTCCTTCATTGGTTCAAGACTATTTGGTTGGTGTTATTGTTTAACCCCAGGTAACCCTGATTGAACAAATCTATGCTCAAAGACATTTCAGTGATGACCACTAACACAAGTATGACTACAATATCAAATATAAACTTCATTTTTAAAATTGTAGATTCTAATTTGTGGAAGAGTTGGTTATTATTTCTAGAAGGTCAAGTAACTATGGAAAGGTTCCTTTTGGTCAACATGTAGGGTGAAAGTTTGTGTTTACCCAATATAACACAAAAGTATTTATTGTCTCTTCACAGTTAAGTGTATTCCAACAACCGATTTTATCAAATTCAAGTAGAAAAACTGATTGTTGAATAGAAAAACTGATTGCAGCTTTAATCATGGAAAGTGTCAAAAATTGTTAATAGTCTTCCTTACTTTGGAGAAAGCAACATTTTTTTTTTTATACTATTGTTACTCATATTGATGGAAAAGATTGCAATGTTATTTTGGATCAACTGGGAATTTCCCAGCTTTACATGTTATATATAACATCCTGATTTGAAGTGTCACAGTTTCAGCTATTCCCTTTTTATACACCAGACATTCAAACAACACTGTCATGGCTTGAAAGGTAGGTAGTATCAAGAAAGTTATCTCATATCACAGTTTATGCACTTAATCATGTCTATTTTATAATTTTCTGTATTCACCAACAGACCAGGAGCAGCTACAACAAAAACAGTTTCTCAGCAATTCTCCATCAAGTGATATAAACTTTGACATTTGCCAACTCACTTCATAAAATAGCAATCATAAAATATAGTAAGTTTTACAACCAATGTCAACATGTTCACTCATTCCCTGTTAGCTTGCTGTTATTTATACTGTGATTTTTTTAATGTCGGCTCCAAATACATTTGGGTTTTTCTTTATTGATGCAGAAGATGAAAAGAACTTTGAAATGTTCATTATTGATGTATACCTCTAGGTTGTGAGCCAGTATTAGATCTTGCAATTCTTGTTGATCATATATTCTGCTAATGGCAGTGAAGTAAAAGATACCTCTTGTGGGAACTATGATGATTTATCTTCAGAAAGAAACTAGACAGTAGCAATCAACAGATTCAAGAGAATGTTGTGGACAATCCTCCAGTGTGACACTATTATCTCCATTATTGTTCACTTAAGACTAGTAAATTTTGAGTGTGTGCATATTTATTTATATGTATATCTTTGTATGTGTACTTCCATATATATATATATATATATATATATATATATATATATATATATATATACACACACATACATACATATATACATATGTATGTATGTATATACACACACATAAATGCACATACATTTATATATTGGATCATTCCATAAATAATGCAGTTTTTTCAATTGCATGAACTAAAAGTCGGAGGGGGATGGGATAAACTACCTGCATCAACTTGATATAAAAACAGGTAATAATTTTACCCTGTCCTTATTCTTAGTGCAAGTTTCGAAGAATGCAGTTCAATTTTAACAGTTCTTTTTTCAAAGCTATAATGGAAGTGACAAAGGAGCATATTTTGCTTTATGAGTTCAATAAAGGCAACAACGCAAAGGAAAGTGAAAGGAATATTAATGCAGTAACTGGGGATCGGACAATAAGCATAAGCCAAAAATTCTGAGCCAGAAACTACAGCCTAGAAGACAAGCCTTGTCCTGGAAGATCTGTAGAGCTTGACGGGGATGTCCTGCAAACACTGGTGAACAAAATCCCATCATAACTATTGAGGAACTAGCAGAGAAGCTTGGATTTGGTCATTCATCGACACCTGCATGCCATCGGAAAAGTCAGCAAATTGAGTTGATTGGTTCTTATCAAGTCTAATTGCAAGCAGAGAGTGAACGTGTGTTCTTTGCTCTTACATCTCACAAATGAACCTTGTTTTGGACTGAATAGTGACTGGTGTTGAGAAATGGCTTCTTTATAAAAATATCAAGCACTAAAGACAGTGGGTAGGGAAAGGAGAAACACTGGCACCCCAGGCTAAAGACAGTTTTCAAACATGTAAGGTGTTGTTATCTATTCGATGGGATATGAATGGTTTAGTTGACTCTGAACTTTTAAATCTAAAACAAACGATAAGAAAGGAGATCAAATGTGAGCAGCTTGAGTGGCTAAAGTCAGCACTAGAAGAAAAATGACCGTCTTTGTTTCAAGACAAAAGGTGTTACTCCATCAGGATAATGCTCAGCCACATACAGTAAAGTTGACATTCCAAAGGCTGGAGCAGTTTGAATGGGAGACAATGCCCCACCCATCATATTTGCTGGACATTGCCCCATCTGATTATCATTTACTCTGCAGTGTCCATTTGGACGGAAAAAATATGAATTCTGTAGACAAGGTCAGAATAGTACTGGAGGAGTATTTTTTGTCATGGCCAAGGGAATTTTGGGAGAGGGACCTTGTGAGTCTACCAGATAGATGGAAGAGCATTGTAAAAAATGAAGAAGAGTATATTTTAGATTAAAAAAGAACTTTGTTTATCTTAATTTTGAAAAATAAAAGAAGTATAAAAGAACTGCATTATTTATAGAATGACCCAATACATATAATACACACACATACATATCAAGCACACTTGCTTGAGACAATCTACAAAACAGTCACTGCCTCACTCAGCTTTCTGAAATACAAGCATACAGACTAGTTTGATAAAAAAAAATAATAACTGAGTGAATTCACTGTGAAAGTCGGTGTGGAGTTTATATGTGAAGCAACATTCGAGATATGATTTTTACTCTACATCAAGTCCAAGAGAATTCTATAGCACAATGTATTTCATTTATCATATTCATTGACTTTATGAATGCTATTGAGAGTGTGGGTAGAGTGAACTTATGGACCCTGCTTGCAAAATGTGGATGCCTGGACAAATTTTGGGAGACTGCCAAGCAATTTTATAACATATCTCTCATGATCTCTTTCCTTGGAGTCATAGATTGGTACTTTTTTCAATCACACCACCATCTGCACTACCTCTGGGTTCTGTACTTGAAAATAGGTGATGTGCATATCTGCACAAGAATGGACTGTAAAGTGTTGAACATTCTAGACTAAGCGCCACCAGGAAGTGCTGTGATATGTGTATCTGTAAACGTTTTTTCACTGATGACTCGATCCTAGTGGCTTATTTTCTAGACAATACCCAAAAAATTACACACTATTTTGAATGTACAACATCAATTTTTGGTTTGTCAATAAATATTAAGAAGACTGAAATTTTGTATCAACCTAAACCTGGCATGCTGAAACATGAACCTCGATATCAGGACAGTAAACCAGCCTCTAAGTAAGGTGAAAATGTCTAAGTATTTAGATAGCATAATTTCTGACAATAATAACCAAGATGCATTACATATAGTCATCTGTGATCACTTTTGAGATGTTCAATGTTTTGTTGTGGGAAAAATGTGGCTTTAAACTTTCAACGAAATACAAAGTTTATTGAACAGTACTTCTATCCAGTCTCCTGAGATCTACCTAATACAGTGTTAGCATTTAAGAATGCTACTTATCTGACAGTTGCACTGGCTATGATCTATAATGAAGATTTCTCGGTGAAATCAAATCTCCCATGAGGAGGTCTTGCAGTGTGCAAATATGCCTAATATTAAGTCTATCCTAATGGAATGATACTGGCACTGAGTGGGATGTGTGGTCATATGGAGAACAGTATGATCCCCAAGGTTGTACTCTACAGTGGACTGAAATGCAGAAACCACTGAAGAAGGCTGCCAGAAACTCCATTATAAGTATATTATCAAAGAAAATTTCAGTGAAGTAGGTGACCTGATTGTGTCTGTATGGAAGAAGATAAAAACTGATTGCAAATAATGGTGGAGAACCATTTAGAAAGAAGTAAATATGGCTAAGTCAAATTAGATGATGCAGCAGGAAGAAAAAGAGAAAAGGTTAGAATTAAATTCACAACACCAGAACTATCATCAGTTTCCTCAGCATTGTATAATACCTATAGTCAATAAGACCTAAGCAAGTAGCTTTGATCTACAAATCTCACAAAAGAGTTAGACATTATTGATGAAGTTCCCTCACCACACACACACACACACACACACACACACACACACACACGTGTGCATGCATATGCTTGTGTGATTGTATGTTTGTCTGTATATCTATGTCCTCTTCTATTTTTTAATTATTTAAATTCTTCCTCTGCAGAAGGAGCTGGTTTCTAACAAAGATACAAAGCTCAGTCATTGGAATGTAGATAACAAAAAGAAATTCACATTTTAAACTTGAGAAGGATCTTGCATATTTTTATTATTCCACTGAGAGATTGTATTTCTAATGTGCAAGTTAGTCCTAGCTTGTCCAGATTGTCACTTAGGCATTTACTCACAAAACCAAGTGCATCAATTATTATTGGTATTAATGTGAATTTATAATGTGAATTTATAATGTATGTAGTTTCTTCTTTTTCTCTTTCTATTTTTAATTTACAGTAATTTCATTCCAATATCTGTAGAAAATTGGGTAATGAGGTCCAAATGCATTTTTATGTGGTTGATATTTGGCCCATACAGTTTCAGGTCATCAAAAAAGAAAAAAATGAGAGATACTTCTGGGTCCATTTCTATGGCCACTATATTTTGTGAGTAGGTATGGCAATGGGTTTAATGAGAGAACGAAGAGCAACACCAACAGGCTGTCACTCTGAAAGATGCCTTTTTGCTAATGAGTGCTATTAGACTTAATTTGCTCCTCATCACTCTTAAGGAGCAAAGTGTTGTACCAAGTCTTGGTCAGGAGTTCAACAGCACTCATCAGTGGTTGTAGGATTTTGGCTAATCCCTGATAATCCAACCACATGTTATACTATCAAAAGCCTTCTGATAGTTCAGCCACATTATGGTTAAATTTCTACAATTTTTTACTGTTTTTTCCTGCATCATTTTATTAATTAGCAGCTGCTGTATAGAGCCCCACACCTCCTTCATTCCTCCAACTTTCTCATGTGTTATAATGTTGACAGCAGCACAATGATCCTGCAAGAATAGATTGAGGCACCTAGTGTATAATTTGTACATGATGTTCTGGCAGGTTATTGGAGAGTAATTTTTAGCAAGGGTCGTTTGGCTATTCTTGGGGATGAAGAGAGTAGTTTTAGTTGATAATCATTGGGGAAGTTCTTCTGTGCCCTTGATACTTTCTCCATACAACCATAAAAGATGAAATTCTTCAGCCAGAAGCTTGTTATGAAATCTGAACCTGGAGATTTCCTGTTTGACATTTTCTGTACAATTGTTTCCAATATTTCACTGTTTATTTCATAATGCTTCTGTTGGACATGCTTGCAGTAGATCTGCTCCAGTTCTTTTAGCCATACAGCATTTTTGTTGAACTCATTATTTGTTAACCATACAGATCTCCAGTAGCCTGATCTTTTGTAGGAGTGTCTTTTAGAGATTTAGCCTTGTGCATTGAAGCTGCAATAAACTGACTTGAGATCCCTGGCAAATAAATTATTGAGTATTTGCCATTTAGTTTTTCAGCAGCAGCTATGAGTTGTTGTTTCAGCTGATGCAGTTTGGAGTTTTGGTTTTTGAATCCTGTATCACTAAATCATCTCTCTAGTTTCTTCTGAGGTCATGTGAAGTTGCTCTCTGTTTTACAGTTCATAACTACAACAATCTGTGAGATACTTTTTTGTAGGAATAAAATTTTATCTTTCAAGTAATGTGCCCATACTGGTTCAGGCTTTTTGCTTGAATTTTGATTGCATGGCTTCAGTCTTTGTGACACACTAGTAATGTAATAACTGAGACATAGATAAAAAGATTAAGGGTTTTGTAGTTAGTTTTCATACCCCTAGACTGTGGTTTTCAGATATTTATTTGCTATTTCATTTACTGCCTCTGATTCTAATTTACTGGGTTATTAATTATACTGATATTGTATGGCCTGTCATTCAAGTTAAGGTTGTGAACCTGTTGAAGCATATCATCCCAAATCACTCCAGAAGGTTTTGGCATTCTTCTGTGTGTACAGTATAGGGTATGGATTTCAGCTAAACTGCTGGTGTGTTTGTTTACTGATAGATTTAGTTGATTGTTCTGTCTGTCCATCAATGGCAGTGGGATGATTATCTTCAATGGCTGGCTTTATAGTGCAAGCCTGTTTTTAATCAAACATTTCTGTTAGATTTATCAATTTACATCTAAAATACATTTTGTTCATTTAAATGTTTTAGGGAAAAATTCAAATTCTGGGTCTTTGCACTTCCACCTATGTTTTAGCCTTTGTATAAAACCTGAACTTTAAGGTTAGATTGTATATAAATCTTTGTTAAGATTGTAGCTTCATTGTATACAGTGATAGTAGTCATGATTTGGTCAAAGGAAACATACATTTAGCCATGATGATTTTGCTAATTCGCTGATATTTGTATTTGTTTTTAAAAATAGATAAGGATTATCTTTAAAAGTTTTGACAAAGTTTTGTCTGAATTAAATTTAAAGTTGTTTTTGATTTTACAATTGTATTCAAATATACATATTGGGTGGTGTTTGTCTTTTTTGTAAACTGTATTGAAATGTTACTTGGCTTATTTCTTTATGTGTGGATCATTACAGCACTGAGTTTACATAAATATGTTAAGATGATATGCTACAATATATATGTTTAAAACACTTACGTAGAAATATCTGTATGTAATTTTACCACACTCAACTTTTCAAATATTTAGTATGTTGCTTTCATATGAGCAGTAATTACACATGTCCATATATTAGACTAACCATAACAATCAAAATGTTTTTATGTATGTGTATGTGTGTACATATGTGATAGAAGAGGACAAGGGTGATATAAGAAATAATTCAAAAAGAGACTGTGTGAGAGAAGAAAAGGTAATGGAAAAGAGAAAGAATGAGAGACATAGATATTACTGGAGGTGAAACACTAAACTATAGATTGGATAGCAACAGAGATTGGTAGTGGTGGGATTGAATCCCAACAAATCCATTGCATTGTCAACATTACATAAATATTGAGATGGGGAAGAGATAGGGTACTTGGGGAAGAGATAGGGTACTTGAAGCAAATATGGAACAAGATATCAAACATCCCAAACGTTGTAATCATCATCATTTTCTAGTTTTCTACAAGTGGCTTTGATTATTCTTTCCCAGCACAGTGTTCTGCCACAAATTAAAGTACTATAATTTTCTCTTTTGCGAAATTCAGTCTCTTGAGATATGTCTTCACCTCTTAGTCTCATTTTCTTCCATAGGCTCACTCTTTCATAGGGTTTGTCCATTTGGAGTGCCTGGTACATCCTCACACAAGTGACACCTGCCATGCGCATCATCTGCCCAAACTTCTCTCTTAAACACAGCATTTGATTTCTCTTATATCCAGTTTTTTCTCTTGGCTCATTTGTGCTTTGCTATCAACACATCCATCTTAGCATGTTTACCTCATTTCTGTCCAGTCTTCATGCATTTTCCAGAATCAAGACCCATGTCTTGCTGTCAAAAAACAATCCTGTGTAGAAAAGAAATTTGCTTAGGGGGTGAAAACCCAAGTCCAAAATTATTATTATTACATTTGCACATCAATTAAATCGGATAAATCCAATAATGAAAAAGTAATGTTTCAAATCAGTCCAAAAATGCTTCTACACTTATTCATTTTGGCAACGAAGTTTTTCTGGTGGATGTTCAAAGCATCTTCATTACAGTTATAGGGGATGAACTTGTATCCCATGTTACCAAGCCACTGATAACATGACACTTTGTAGGCAAGCAATCATACTATTTGTTTTTCATTCAGAGAGAGGAAAACATTTGTTACCAGCGGAGGTGGTAACTCCTTAGATTTTTCCCTCTGGTAACCATGCTTTTGGTCAATCTAGTGCCACTGCTAATTAAGGTCACTTAGACAACAAAAGCTATTCAGTACTTCTACAAAATTCTCTAAGCATTTGAAGGAATTTGTTTTACATGTTCTGTAACAGCTAACTTTTCTTGTACATCAACCACATAAAGTCAGTCTTATCTGTCTCAACCCATCTGTATTTCCACCTAAAGTGCTTGTGCCCATAGTTTACACTGAGTACACCATATGGAATACCTATCCACTCCTTTTCAATACACATGTGCATGTGTTTAAATGTATACACACACATACCACTTGATACAAAAATTTAGAATAATGTAACTATTAAAGCAATGCAAGTAAAATAGAAAAGCTGCTAAAATTTCAAACTAAGCACTCATTCAGATCGTATATTTTCATGTATTTAGAGATGTGGAAAAAAATGTGTAGAAACACTTATGCTTCTTTTAAGATGAATAACTCTGAGATAATAGATGTGGGTTATTCTCTTTGACCACTTTGGAAATGCTGGAAAATTATATACATTTATGCTGAAAATTGAGGAAGGACAAGTGTGTTACATAAAATTCAGGAGTATACATCATCAATGTGAATGAGCATGATAGTCATAAGGAAAGGGGGAGGTGAGTGCAGGAAAGAAAAAACGATGTAAAGAAAAAAGATAGAAGAGGAAGAGATAACAACATGCAATTTCAAATCCCAGTGTATTTTTGTGATTTCTGTTCAGTGATGGTAGTGTTCCCTAGTTTAATAACAAATGCATTTTAAAGCATCTGACTTTACTGAAATTCTTTTGATTTTATGTTTCAATACTGCATTTTCTAGCACATAAGTCAAATTTTTCAGATCAAATTATACAGCTTAAAGGGTAGATCAACTTTTACACCAAGACAACTTTGGAGGTCTAAAAATTTCATGTGAAATATAGCGGGATTTGGAAAGACAGTCATGATGTTTGAATGTTTACACTACATGTTTACACTATCTAGTACATCAACTTGTATACCAAAAAAATAGGGTAGAGGTTTTGCTTATGTAGGATTCTGAGGATTTTCCTCTTCTCTGTTGTGTACAGATAACACATTTTGTTTCCTTTCTTGTAGGGCTTAAATTTTTTATCTGTATAATGGATGATATTCAACAATAAAATATTTGCTTATATTTTTCTTCTGTCATGTCTATGTTATGTGTGTGTCCTTTATTGTAGTTTAGATTTTGTAGAGATGACCTCTGCCTTAGAAATTTTGACTTCTGCATTATAAGATTTATTCAATAAGCATGTATTTGTATTACTGCATTCCATGTGGCGTCAGTGCTCTTCATTGGTTTATATATTTTTCATCTGTAAATTATTTTCAAGTAGCACCTCTTAAAAAGATTTATCTTATATCTTTGTTCCCATACATATAGTAAAGGAAGGAGGTACAGTAAGGACAAAATAAGAGGAATAAACATGAAATATATTAATATTGAGGTTGTATGGCACATGTGGCAGTAGTTGGTTGCAAGAAGAAATTGCCATTGTTGTTGTAGTATAAGACATTGAGAGAAAATAAAAAAAATTAAAAAATATTGATAGGAAACATCAAGATGAAGAATATTTGACTGTTACATAGGCAGCACTATCCAGATCCTCCAGAATATAATTGGGTAGATTCTACAATCGTTATTTTAAACATGTAGTACATTTGTCTTTTAGTCACCATATTGTAAGAGGGAAATGGTGTTTCTTGTCACTTGACTAAAAGAATATACATGCTGTGTATGTCTGCTCTTAAAGGTATGTTCTGTTCAGCTAAATAAGTATGCTCTTTTGTTTTAAAGTTTCACTTTGGACAAATATATGAATTTCATGCTGAGACATTTATCAGTCTGAAGATATGAACAAATGTTGCCGCAATTACGCTAGTGTTGGTTAACTGATACAAAACTATTATGTTATAGTTTCTGTTACTACTTTTGCTGAAGCCAGAAATCAAATTCTCAATACTTTTAGTACAGCTGTAACTAACTTTCATAGCATTCTGTGTGTGGGTGTGTGTGTGTGTGTGTGTGTGTGTGTGTGCATGCGTGCATGTGTGTGAACATTAGCTTTACTGAAATGAATCATCTTTTTTTTATAAAAACTGAGGGAGGGAGAGAGAGGGAGAAAGACAAAAAGAGAAAAATGTGAGAGAGTGGTAGAGGTAAGGAGAGAGGGAGAGATGCTGGAACGAGAAAGAGATGAAATAGAGGAAGAGGTGGAGAAGGAGAGGGTGATGTGAAAAATAATACTGAGTTGTTTACATTTTATTTTCTTATCAGTGAATACAAAATCTGTTTGTAAAAGTTAATGTGTACACACTGATGTGTATGTGTATGAGTGTCTTGCTGTATGTGTGAATGTGTGTGTGTGTGCATGTGTGTGTTTGTATGTCTTGATGGGTGCTGGTGTATGTTAGTATGTGTGTGATTGTTAGTGTGTCGGTGTGTGTATGATTGTTAGTGTGTTGGTGTATATGTGGATGTGTGTGTATGTATAGGTGTGTGTGCTTTTGGAGTATGTGCATTGATGTGTGGACAGCAACATTACTACCACATCTGTGAACAATCTTCAAAAAATGTAAGCACCTTTCTCATTTCCCTTGGTCCTTGTAATAAAATCAGGAGGTTCTCTGATGCTATGAAAAAGCCCAAGAAGATCTCACAATCAACTACTTGAAGTAGTTCAAAAATAGTGGAAACAGTCTCACTCAAACTTAAGTCACTTCATACCTTAACCGTTGTGTCAACAGGCATCTTTCTACATCAAAGCAATAGCTGTGAGAGATATTGATTGATATTCTGATTCTTGTGATGCTAGTCATCTTGCCTTCAACACTGAAAACTAGTCAAAAACTGCCATAGGGATCAACAAGGATGTAAACAAACTGACACCATTTGCATCACCATCACACAACTCTGCCAGATTAGATCTCTGCATACTGACCCAACAAAGGCAACTATAGAACGTACACAGTTGAAAAATATTTTAGAAGCATAATATGAATTCCGGGTAGAGGTAGGGGTCCACCAAGGTTCCGTCCTCAGCCCCCTCCTATTTATCATAGTCCTCCAGGCGATCACAGAGGAATTCAAGACAGGTTGCCCTTGGGAGCTCCTCTATGCTGATGACCTTGCACTAATTGCGGAGTCACTATCAGAACTAGAGGAGAAATTTCAGGGGTGGAAGCAAGGACTAGAATCGAAGGGCCTTAGAGTCAACCTAGCAAAAACCAAAATCCTAATAAGTAGGAAGGTAGATAAAACACAAACCCCTTCAGGTAGATGGCCCTTCTCAGTATGTAGAAAAGGAGTAGGTAGTAACTCTATAAGATGTACCCAGTGCAAGCTATGGACACATAAGAGGTGCAGCAATATCAAAGGCAAATTAACTACGAAGTTAGTTTTTGTATGTGGCAGATGTTCAGGTGCAATAAACACTGTAAACAAACAGGAAACAACTTCTATCTCATTCCAGGAAGAAAAACTAGAGGTAGTTGATAGCTTCCGCTATCTGGGTGACCAAGTTAGTAGTGGGGGTGGGTGTGCTGAAAGTGTAGCTGCTAGAATAAGAATAGCCTGGGCAAAGTTTAGAGAGCTCTTACCTCTACTGGCGACAAAGGGACTCTCACTCAGAGTAAAAGGCAGACTGTATTACGCATGTGTACGAACAGCCATGCTACATGGCAGTGAAACATGGGCTGTGACTGCTGAGGACATGCGTAAGCTCGCAAGGAATGAAGCCAATATGCTCCGTTAGATGTGTAATGTCAGTGTGCATACCCGTCAGAGTGTAAGTATCTTGAGAGAAAAGCTGAACATAAGAAGCATCAGTTGTGGTGTGCAAGAGAGATGATTGCGCTGGTATGGACATGTGGTGAGAATGGATGAGGATAGCTACATGAAAAAGTGCCACACCCTAACAGTTGAGGGAACCCGTGGAAGAGGTAGGCCCAGGAAGACCTGGGCTGAGGTGGTGAGGCAAGACCTTCAAACATTGGGCCTCACCGAGGCGATGACTACTGACTGAGACCTTTGGAAATGTGCTGTGCGTGAGAAGACCCGGCAAGCCAAGTGAGATTGTTGCCAGTGCCCCTGGACTGGATCTTGTGCGGGTGGCACATGGGATGCACCATTTTGAGCGTGGCCGTTGCCAGTACCGCCTGACTGGCCTTCATAGGATTTTCGAGTGAGATCGTTGCCAGTGCCCCTGGACTGGCTCTTGTGCGGGTGGCACATGAAAGACACCATTTTGAGCGTGGCCGTTGCCAGTACCGCCTGACTGGCCCTCGTGCGGGTGACACGTAAAAGCACCCACTACACTCTCTGAGTGGTTGGCGTTAGGAAGGGCATCCAGCTGTAGAAACTCTGCCAAATTAGATTGGAGCCTGGTGTTGCCATCCGGTTTCACCAGTCCTCAGTCAAATCGTCCAACCCATGCTGGCATGGAAAGCGGACGTTAAACGATGATGATGATGATGATGAATATGGAAACAATGTTTTCACCTTCTCTAAGCTATCATAAAGTAACAGATGTTTTAGGGGATGAGAGTGGGGAGAAGGCCAACCCTACCCATAATAAAAGTTATTGATGATATTACAGGAAATGATATAAAAAAATGTGGCAACATATACTGGAATATCAATAGCTGTCTGTATTTGGCTGCTCCAAAAGAATACCTGGGAGATATTTGCAAAGTACACAGCAATAAAACAAACCATCATAAGCAACTCAGGTAAATAACAACTCTAGAAGGAAACATAAAAACTTTACATCACCAAATACAGTAGCTAAATCGTTTTAATGCCCACTTTTCCATTTTTACATGAGTTGGACAAAGTTTATTGAAGTAAATTTTCTATGTCTGATTGCCCTTCCTGAAGCCAATTCTCACCTGTTTCCAAGCAAGGTAATATTTCTCAATGGCTAGACATGTTTTGCAGAATAATGGAAATGAATGACACTGCTTCTATAACAGTGACACTCATTTACAATTAAGATGCACTGTCAACACACACACACACACACACACAATGGGCTTCTTTCACAAGGCTTTAATTGTTCAAGGCTATACTAGCAGACACTTGCCCAAGGTGCCATGCAGTGGGACTGAACCCATAAACATGTTGAAAAGCAAATCTCTCAACCACCTATCTTAAATACCTTTGTAAGATGTAAAGTAAATGATAGATTCAACAACACTCCAACAACACCCACTAAGAAAAGTAAAATCAAATAGAGATCCTTCTCTAAATCTGAAAGGAAAACTAATAACCCAGAAACACAAACGCAAGACTTAGTGGAAAACTCCACTACCAGTAAAATGAATGAACCAGGATAAATCACAAGTTTTCTTTTGACCAACAAACTCTATACAGGAGGATAAAGGGGAAGATATTTCAGTAAAAAGAGCTTCCCAGGAAGCTGTAGTCTTAGATCCAGAATAAAATTAAGGGTTTTAATTGGAACACAATATGACTAAACAATATATTGAGAATACTGTACCAACATCAACAGTAAAACTTATAATGATTGACACTGAAACTTTATATAGCTATGGGAAAGCTATGTAAAGAGACCTGATAGTTGGCTACAAACACAACACATTGACTTTTTATAGAAAATCACTTATAGAAATACTTCAAAAGTCTATGGGAGATCAGATTGACATAAGGAACTGGATTGCTATTCACAAGCAAACCTTAAGATCAAGAACAAAACCACCGGCCTTCACATAATGTATAAACTGGACTCAATCCACTTGAACCAATTTCTCCAAGACCATTGTGAGTCTAACTACATAGTCACTGACAAGTAGGTAAGTGGAAAGAAAGCAGTATAGGGTTGTGCTGAACTTTTGGTAAATAAAAATATGAAGTCTGAAGTAAGAAAACAATATAGAAACCTTGTGATATTATGGCTTGATTACAGAAAGGCATTCAATTGATTCCATCCCTCATTCATGGCTACTGAAGTCACTACAGCTGGCAAAAATATCTGCTGACTTTGCTGTTTCTATTGAAAGATTCATGAAAACCTGATCCAAAATCTGTCTCAAATGTCATGAATATTTAAATGGGAACATTCTAAAGTGATAGTCTGCTTTGCTTCTGGTTATTTTGGTCCTTAGTCCACTTTAATTTCTTATAAAAAAATCCACTGGCAATATTTTATGGTCTACAAGAACAAGGGAAAACAAGATTGTCCATAGTTTCTTTGTGAACAATCGAATGATATGTCAGAAATATTTACAAAAACAGCTTGATTCAATCAGAACATTTTCTGTTGATATAGGAATGGAGTTTGCCCAAACCTAAAATCTTTGCATCAATCATCTCTCTATCTCTTCTCTTCTACACAATGTATGCTACATATACCTAGGTCTTAATGGAAACATGTTATACAAAAGGCACTGTGAACAAGGATAGAATAATCAAAGAATATTATAGCAGACTTAAAACAATATGACAGGCAGTGATTTCCTCTTACAAGACAATATTTCACAATACATCTGCAGAACCTGCATTAACATTTGGAATACTTTCTTGGTCTAAAGAAGATTCTCAATCCATAGATATTGAAACCCATAAGATCCTGACATCAACTACAAACTTCCACAGAAACAGTGATACTGAAAAATTCTACCAGAAGATAAAAAGAAGGAAAAGGCTAAGTGCAGTGTGAGTATATCTCACAAAAGATCTGGAAAAGAAACTCTGTACATATCACAAAAGACTATAAACATGCATACATATACATATATGTATGCGTGTGTGTCTATGTATATATATATATATATATATATATATATGGGTGGGTGGGTGTGCACACACCCACAAATACCCATGCATACATATACTGGTCGATTGAGATGGTTGACACATCAAATTTTTAATGTTTTCGAACTGTCATAAAAAATGTAATAAAACACAAGTACAGAAAAGGAAACAAACACAAGCCAAAAGCAATAACCTACAGATTTTACACATTGAAAACCAAATTCGAGTTAAAAGATGATTTATAGATTTATGGAGATTGCCTTTGCAATCTTCTGTCACTGTTTGGTGCTTTATTCCTCATTTGTGTTAGTGTATACCTTTAGTTTGTTCTAGTTCAATGTTGCGATAATATATAATGACCAAGTTAATCATTAGCATTAACGCATGATGTCTTTGCTTTTAGGATATTTCTAACAGACTTTTAATCTGTTTTGTAGTTACAATGTGTTCTGGTCTTGGCGCACATTTTTTTTTATTATGCAGAACAGCAGGATATGTGCGTGTTTTTTCTTTCTTTCTTTCATTTTTGTTTGTTTTGAAGGAAATTAGGTGTTGGGAAGTGATGTTTATAGTTGAAACTGAGATGCAAGGCTGGGAAGCTATCATGTAATATATTACAGCAACCGTTTCGTGGCACATTTGTCTTGTTCTGGCAACTTCTAACTAAAGTAGTTGGTTGAATGTTAAACCATATTAAATGTACTCTTTGAAAGTGTGATTCCATAACAGAAAGGTGACATTCACCAGTTTACATTAAGATGAACACATTTGCAGGTCCAGTCTTTAGGTTTTGGAATGTAATGGAAATGGTTGGGGTGTAAGTAGGTGCTACTGTATGTCTATGAATGTGTTTATGCGTGTGTGCATGTGTGCCTGCATCTGAGTATGTGTGTGTGTGTGTGTGTGTGTGTGTGTGTGTGTCTGTTGACACTGAATGGAATTATATTACTTATTTCCAACTGAGTCTACATTTAAGTATCAAATGATGCATTAATGACATCTTCAATAATTTGAATAATTGTTTCCTTGCATGGACACACTAACGTCATCATCATCACCATTCACAGTTTGTTGCTTTCCATGCAGGCATGGATTGAATGATTTAACAGGATTCGATGAGACAGAGGCCTACGTCATGCTCCAATATCTGTTTTGGCATGGCTTCTGTGATTGGATGCCCTCTTTACAGTATACTGGGTGACTTGTTTTTTTGTTGCACCCTACGACTTGCAAGACTAAAGAACCTCAAGCTATAACTGGAAGAAAATAGGAGATAGAGAGAGAGAGAGAAAGAGAGAGAGAGAGAGAGAGAGAGAGAGAGAGAGAGAGAGAGAGAGAGAGAGAGAGAGAGTAATGATTTTAGATAAGGTGATGAGAGAGAATGAAGTATGAGAGAAACAGACTTAAGAAATGGAGAGAGTCACAGAGTAACCACTATTGGAGTGTAAGTATTGAAAGAACGGAGGAAAAAGAAGGGACCAGTACCAGTGGTTAGCAAGAAAGCTTTTGACTGTTATTATTATTGAGTGAGAGAGCAGTGCAAATCATTAAAATGACTGGGGTATAAATATATAAATCCCAGTATGCCCATCATGACTACTTGTTTGAGAAGTGTACATTAGGCATACACATCACAACCATGTGCATGACATGATGATCTCATATGAAGATAAACAGTGTATGGCCTAGTAGGTGGGGGCCCAGTTAAAATTTTTTGAGGTCTAGCAGCCCATCCTGCTCAAAAGTTCCCTGAATAAGGGCTGTTTAAGTATGATGAACAAAACACCTATGTTTCCAGAGGTGAATTATTCAAACCCTTAAAGAAGTCCTCTCAACACATGGCTATGATGCTCCCGATCAGAGATGCATATATTGGGACTAAGGGAGATGCTCAACTGGTTATGGCCAAGCAAATCTAAGGTATTGAGTAGAATATTTGCTGTAGCCCATCTTTTACACTAAGACAAAACATATACATGTTAAGATTCCAATTAGCTAAGACCAGAAGTATCTTTCCTTTTTGCTGATGCTACTGCCACTCTCACCCCTTGACCGGTTCCTCTCAACTCTTCTCTGTTCTGCTCTCATGGGCTGATGGATTCTTTTCTTTGAATTCAGTAAATTCTGATTTTGCTATAAGCGTGTATAAATGTGTGTGGTTTTCTTGTATAATTCACACACTTAATTGTGTGTGTATGTGTATTTAAATATGTATGTGCATAAGCATACGTGTGTGTGTGTTTTCTAGATGTTAAAGTCTCATTCATCATCATCATTATTAAGGTAGTGAGCTGGCAGAACCGTTAGCCCATTCGACAAAATGCTTAATGGTTATGTTCTGAGTTCAAATTCTGCTAATGTCAACTTAGCCTTTCATCCTTTCAGGGTCGATAAATTAAGTACTAGTTGAGTACTGGAATCAATGTAATTGATAGTCCCCTCCCCCAAATTTTAAGCCTTGTGCCTACAGTAGAAAGAATTATTATTGTTATATTTTAGTACTTTTTACTCTTTTGAGCATTTACTGTCTCTTGTCTATTTTTACTCTTATTTAATTAATAATTTTTGTTCTTTAATCACATTTAAAAGATTTACTCTGTTTGTTACTACTGCTGCTACTAATACTTCTATTGTTACTGACGCCTCTATTGTTGCTAATGCTACTGCCATTCTCACCCCTTGACCAGTTCCTGTCAACACTTCTCTGTTCTGCTCTCATGGGCTGATGGATTCTTTTCTGATTTTGCTTTAAGTATCTCCAGAGAGAAGAGAGGAAGAGAGAGTATGCCCCACAACCACTAAGTTCAACCAAAAACCAATTGAACAATGAGCATCAGGTGTTGACAGCCAGAATGACTGATCTATATAGGTAAGAGAAAAAAATTACATTTAAAACCTTGAGGCCTGAATCTACAGGCCAACAGCCTTTTCTCAGTTAAATTGCAGTGGAACTGTATTTTTATTGGCATGTGTAGTGTTTCAGAATGAACCATATCAAATTTGTTTGCTCTAGTTTGCTTGAGTGATAAAACAACAACTTCCAATCTTACTTCAGTCAGGAGGTTTGTGATAGAAAGTTCATTCAGCTAAAAGAAATCAACTGATTCTTATTAAACCATTCCAGTGCTGCAGTCATGGAAAAAATGATTGCAAGGTGCAGTAAATAAAAGACTTTATTGCAAAATATGGAATATTTGCCAAGTGAACATTAACCCTTTAGCACTCAGATTACTCTAATCAAATGTAATGCTTATTTATAATCAGATTGTTTTGAATTAACAATGCATTATCTTGTAGCTTTGACATTTCAATAATGTGATTGCTTATTTTGAGAATGACATTGTAGGGTAGGTGTGAGAAGCAAGATCTGGCTGGTTTGAACATAAAATAGGTAGTATATTTTGGCTGGATATGGTCGGTTTAAATGCAAAAGGATTAAAATAAAAATAGACTGAGTAAAAGTCCCAAAGCAGAAATTTTTTAATATCAGATTTATTTGATATATCATTGTTCCAACATGTTTTGTTGTTGTTTGATAAAGAAGCACATGATCAAAGTTGTTCTACATTTCAGACACAAGACCATGTTGTATGAAAGACTGTTATACAATATAGTTTTATGATATCTAATGTATCTTTCATTTTTAAGACAGTAAAGTCTAAGTCAAGGCAGATTTGGCTGCTATTTCTAACTGATCAAGTACTATGTTGAAGCATTCTCTTTCATCAATGTTGTTCTTATTGTGGTTGATTTGTATGAAAGTAAGAGGAAAGTAAAGTAAAAAGATACATAGGCTCATAATAAAGGTTGGTGGTGAACAAATTTCAAAACACAGTAATTCCATTCAAAGTTGTGGATTTCTTATGAAATGGTGTCCTTGATGATGAATGAGACTTTAACATCTAGAAAACACACACACACGTATGCTTATGCACATACATATTTAAATAGACATACACACACAGATAAGTGTGTGAATTATACAAGAAAACCACACACATTTATATACAAGTATTGACACCTGTGTATATATGCACTCATGCATTGATATACATACACATAGAACCACACCTCTGTTTGTCTCCCTCTCCATCTCCCTCCCTCTCTCTCTCTCCCTCTCTCTCTCTCTATATATATATTTATATACACACACACACATCCATGCACATCTATATACATACACACAACACAAACACACATAAATATTTCTATACACACCTAATAAATTGAAAGAAATGAAACAGCTGACTCACCTGTACAAATATATATTCATCTTGGACAATTAAAGAAGATGGTAAAATAGGATTGATGGAGGTATCCATGGAAATTTCTCCACAGTATGGAGCTAAGCAAGCCAAATAACGGGTCTCTCCTTAAAAAAGAACAATGAAACAAAGTGAATATTGCTTTCTATGACCATTAAATTTGAAAACAAAAACATGCATTACATAGAATTTAAAATATATTATTTTTTTAAACAAAAGAATTCGTCAATCATTTTTTAAAACGTATGAAAATGATTATTTCAGTAATATACAAATATCTAAAAATGTTTCAACATTTTGAATTTTAATAACAAGAAAAATGAATGTTGTGCAAGAATATATATATATATACAGAGAGAGAGAGAGAGAGATAAAAGAGTGTGTGGAGATATTCATGTATATATATATATATATATATATATATATATATATATTATATGTATTTATTTTCTCTTAGTTAATAATTAACTCCGACAAAATAAATTGGTTAATAGATACCAGGGTAGCAAAGATCACAAAATGACTGTGGTGTAACTCCTGTTTATGAGGTAGAAACTCCCTGTTATTTTGGGCAATTGAGTAAATATAAAAATTTAATAAATGGAGTAATACACATATGTCTTACGGTTAAGCTGGTTCCTATGTATTTCCCTGAAGAGAAGATTACATCTTTATCAACATCACTTATTCCTTTGGAAGTAACCATTTGTAATCTTTGAGACATATGTTGGAAATAAAAGAATTTATTTAACATATGCGTATTACTCCATTTATTAAATTCATGTATATATATATATATATATATATATATATATATATATATATATGTGTGTGTGTGTGTGTGTATACATATATATATATATGCATATAAATATATATATATGTATGTTTCGATTGTCCATGCACAGGGGTCATGCAGACTCCCGCCTTCACAGTGAAGAGGAATTAATTTTCTCACTTCGCTGTTTTGTGCCACATGGGCTCAACTCCCCTCCCCTCTCCTCTCTTAACTCCTACCCACCTTCTCCCTTCATCATTATCCCTCCATCCACACCTACCCCCTCTATCCCAATACATCCAAATCTCACCCCTACCCCACCCAAACACCCCACCCCTACCCCCAGATCCCCACCCTAACACCACCATACCCCAACACCACACTACACCACTCTGCACACACTAGCACTGACAACTTCCCATACCACACAACACCACACCACACCACCCCACCCCACATACACCAGCACTGACCACTTCCCAGCACCCACATCATCATCCACACACGCACACATTACAGATGCACACACTTACCCACGCACACATCCACATGTCAAGGTCATATTTACACACTCTCACATACACACACATGCGCACGTTCATTCTGGGATCACCACTACTTTATTATCTCCCCTTACCCGACCACTTAGCCTTTCATCCTTTCAGGGTCGATAAATTAAGTACTAGTTGAGTACTGGAATCAATGTAATTGATAGTCCCCTCCCCCAAATTTTAAGCCTTGTGCCTACAGTAGAAAGAATTATTATTGTTATATTTTAGTACTTTTTACTCTTTTGAGCATTTACTGTCTCTTATCTATTTTTACTCTTATTTAATTAATAATTTTCCTTCATTGGACACTAAATTCTGCTTGCGAAGACCTATTGGGGCAAGTGAAACCGTAATTGAACCAAATTCGATGACTGGTACCTGTGCCAGTGGAGCACAAACAGCACCGTCTGAGCGTGATCATTGCCAGAGCAGCTGTCTGGCTTCCATGCTGGAGGCACATAAATACCACCATTTCAGCGTGATCGTTACCAGCGTCGCCTTACTGGCACTAGTGCCGGTGGCACGGGAAAAAACATTTGAGTGAGGTCATTGCCAGTGCCGCTGGACTGGCTCCTGTGCAAGTGGCACGTAAAAAACACCATCTGAGTGTGGCTGTTGCCAGTACCACCTGACTGGACCTCGTGCTAGTGGCACATAAAAGCATCGACTACACTCTCGGAGTGGTTGGCGTTAGGAAGGGCATCCAGCTGTAAAAACTCTGCCAGATCAGATTGGAGCCAGGGGCAGCCATCTGATTCGCCAGTCCTCAGTCAAATTGTCCAACCCATGCTAACATGGAACGCAGATGTTAAACAATGATGATGATGATGATGACTTTTTACTTTATATATATATATATATATGTGTGTGTGTGTATATATATATATCATCGTTATTATTTAATGTCTGTGTTTGTTTTTGGCATGGTTTTTACAGCTGGATACTCTTCTTAACACCTACCACTCTGCAGAGTGGACTGAGTGTTTCTTTTGTGTGACATTAGCACCAGCAGGGTTACCAAATAACTTGCAAGACAAGAAATTTTGAGAGGGGAAGGGGCATTGGGGGAGGGGATCTTGTGTCAGAGGATGAAAGTTTAGATTGTGACAGAAAGAAAGAGAGGTAGAAACAGGTGTATACACACACACACACACACACACACACACCCGGGAAGGGTAGAAAGTTGGGGTATTTTCAGTGTAGCACACAACCCAAGCTTGAGGTTGTATACACAATGTAGGGGCACACCTTTGATGCAAGTCTGATGAAATTCCACTCTAATGTTCAAAACCACAAATGTTATGTAACTTTTCACATGGGACTTTTGCAGGAATTGATGTTAAAAATAGAGAAGAGACAGAATCAATTATGACTGATCGTTAAAAATGTGATAAACTCCTTCTTTGTCTTGCTATTTGGATTATATATATACATATACATATGTGTGTGTGTGTGTGTATGTGCATGTGTATATATATATATATATATATATAAATATATACATATATACATACATGCATATATATATATACATACACACACACACACACTTATTATGTATATACATGTATGTGTGTATGTGAGTGTGTATGTGTATGTATATGAGTGTGTACATTATATATATATATATATATATATATATATATATATAAATATATATATTTATTTATTTGCTTATTTATCTATTTATTTATTGCCCACAGGGGGCTAAACATAGAGGGACAAACAAGGACAGACAAAGGGATTAAGTTGATCACATCGACTCAGTGCATAACTGGTACTTATTGAATCGACACCGAAAAGATGAAAGGCAAAGTTGGCCTGCGCACAAAAACAATTGATCCAAGCTCATATGAGAATGTGTATATATATATATATATATTCCCATGTGAGCTTGGATCAATTGTTTTGTACATGTCACTTGTAATCTTTTTTTTTTTGTATTTTGTAAAGAGAACACATATATAAGATCTTTCTTCATAACTTTAATATATTTCAAAATATATTCAAACAATATATATTTCAAAGGGAAAGCAGTCTCAGATTACCAACTGAATGGTCAGAAATTATAACAAGTACAAGAATTAGAAGGCTTCCAGTTATAATGTACTAGCAGTATAACCCGACCTTGTCCGGGTGTGACTTATTACGCCATCTACGATAAGTCTTGTTAGGTGAAAATCAACAAAAAAAGAAAGCCTTACAACGAAAATACCCTTATGATGTAAATATGTTCATAATTCAAAAGACGAAATTAATAGGGAAAGTCTGAAGGCTGTTTTGCGTAACATTATTAAGCGTACGTAAATTTCATCAGTCTAATTGGCTACAGAAATGCTTCTGCAAAACAACTTTTTGCCCTGCCCTGATTATACATAGCAGGATAATCCCTTTTCACAGGAGCTAGGACGGCAATTTGTGATGAAGCAATTGCTGGCGATTTGTTGCTACATAGTTCTGCCAGAATTCTATCAGATTGGGCAGTAGATGTTGATGTACCATTTTGCATTATGTTCAAAGTAGCTTTCCCCAACAACTCTCTTCTTTGGAGGCATAATCTATGTATATATTAAATAGAACAACAAAAGTTATAATAGATGGCAGGGTCAGTACTTTTCACATATCTGTAATTTTTCAGATTAACACCCGCACGATTACCCAACCCTAATCCTAAACCTAATCCTAACACTAACCCTAACATTAACCCTAAACCCTAACCCTAACCCTAAAACCGTAACCCTAACCCTAAAACCCTAACCCTGACCCTAAAACCATAACCGTAACACTAATCCTAACCCTAACCGTAATCCTAACCCTAAACCTTAACCCTGACCCTAAAACCATAACCGTAACACTAATCCTAACCCTAACCCTGACCCTAACCCTAACACCCTAGTGAAAATCGTGGTATATTTACAAAACATTGACGAACATGAGTTATATTTTACTGAATGATTGTGTACTTGTACGTGTATGCGTTTGAGAGAGCAAGAGAGGAAGAGGTAGAGAGAGGGTGAGAAAGGAATAGAGGTAGTTAAAAGTTTTCTTATGACGGCTTCTCTTCACTGCCTATTACTTCATTAGAAATCTATGGATGCACTTACGCACATAATAGAGAAAAATGAAACAAATATGGACGACTTGCTCCGAAACACCACCGAGTGGGGAACACTTCTCAAAAATAACCTGCAGTTGTTTCCTTCAAAATTCCTACATGCTCGAAATGTACATACTTCAGGTTATATTTGTAGAAAATTTCACGAACAAATATTCATTTTCCTGGAAGTTAAGAGGAATTTAAGTGGAATTTCCGAAAATTGTCCCCCACCCCCCTCCCAAAACACTTTCACCGAAAATTGTTGTATATTCGGAATCTACATAATAAATAATATATGCATAGAAACTTTCATTAAAAAATATTCATTTTTCTCAAAGTTATGACCTTCCAAAGTTGGTGGGTACAACTCTGTAGTTGTGCCACATTGACGAACGTGAATGATTGTGTTTACTTGCACGTGTATACGTTTGAGAGAGCGAGAGAGGAAGACAGGAAGAGGGGGAGATAGAGAACGGGAGCAATGTGTATATTGTTGTCACAGATTACGTATGTGTGGTTGTGTGTGTTTTTACGTATCAATGTTATGAAAAATAAGCAAAGAATACTGAGAAGAAAGTTTAATCTATGACGTTGTATGTATCACTTTCTCTCTCTGTTGAGCGCGTGTGTAAGAACGCTGTTCCAGGTAGAAGGGAAGAAATAGAAAAGTTGCTAGAAACAACAGCCAAATCTCCCTTAAATCGCACAAAGTAAACGGAATTTTAAAAATCTAATTACTGCACTGGAAAGTTCACATCGAGAAAATTCCATTGATGTAAAAATTTTTACGAAAAAGTGGAAAATGTGGATTTCTATAAACTTTTAAAAAGACTTCACACAGACACACAACTTCAGCTTTATATATTAAGATTAAAGACTGCATTTACATATTGAGTTCTGTAATTTATCCCTTCTAGTGAATCAACATAGATTTATACATATTCTACCCACCGCTAACTTCTATCCACCAATATGGTGTTGAGCACTCCATCTCATTGTTTGATTTTTATATATCAATGCTTCCAGTGTCCCCAAACACTGGTTGAGCACTAAATAAGAACAGAGAATCAAAACAAACCATGGAAAAACACGAAATAAGAACATTACTGAAAAATATTCCTATTCCACATAGGCGCAGGAGTGGCTGTGTGGTAAGTAGCTTTCTTCCCAACCACATGGTTCCAGATTCAGTCCCACTGCATGGCACCTTGGGCAAGTGTCTTCTACTATAGCTTCGGGCTGACCAAAGCCTTGTGAGTGGATTTGGTAGACGGAAACTGAAAGAAGCCCATCGTATATATATATGTGTGTATGTTTGTGTGTCAGTCTGTTTGTCCCCCCAACTTCGCTTGACAACCGATGCTGATGTGTTTATGTCCCCATAACTTAGCAGTTTGGCAAAAGAGACCGATAGAATAAGTACTAGGCTTACAAAGAATAAGTCCTGGGGTCGATTTGCTCGACTAAAGGTGGTGCTCCAGCATGGCTGCAGTCAAATGACTGAATCAAGTAAAAGAGTAAAAGAGAAAGTGTACATCAAGCATCTTATCAACAAAACAGAGAATGTCGTGAGGAATATGAAATGGAAGGTCTATTTTTACAATAAAGGTACATGTGGCCCTCAGTCAGAGGACAATTATGGTTTCAGATCTGATAAAACCCACCACATATTAAAGACCTAGAAAAAGACGACCTTATAAAGTTAGAAATGTAAAATTTAACAAAAAATCAAACAAGTTCCAACACACATAACAAACTTACATTGAACCTTTCAAAACATCAACAAACATGTTTATGAAAGCAGACAAAACAAAAAAAATATTTATGAAGTAAACCACTCACACAGCAAATTACTAACCAACAACATGACTAAAACATTCAAGAAAACAATTATAATTCAATTAATGTGGAAGCAAACAAAATTTAGTAACAAGGTTTAAAATAGAATCATCATAGGTTTAGCATCAATCCTTCATAGTCAATCTATGAACTTTTCAGCCCACTTGTGTGTGTGTGTGTGTATATATATACACTTTACTCTTTTACTCTTTTACTTGTTTCAGTCATTTGACTGTGGCCATGCTGGAGCACCACCTTTAGTCGAAAAAATCGATCCCAGAACTTATTCTTTGTAAGCCTAGTACTTATTCTATCGGTCTTTTTTTTTTTTGCCAAACCGCTAAGTTACGGGCACGTAAAGGCACCAGCATCGGTTGTCAAGCAATGGTGGGGGGACAAACACAGACACACAAACATATATATATATATATATATATATATATATATACATATATACATATATACAACAGGCTTCTGTCAGTTTCCATCTACCAAATCCACTCACAAGGCTTTGGTCGGCCCGAGGCTATAGTAGAAGACACTTGCCCAAGGTGCCACGCAGTGGGACTGAACCCGGAACCATGTGGTTGGTAAGCAAGCTACTTACCACATAACTGCAAAAACATCACAAAAACTGTTGCTCAGAGTTTCACATTCCTATTCGTCTGACAGTTTTGGTAGAGAATGAAATAAAAGAAATTGTTGAATATGCAATTACGTTGATAGATATACATTTGAAATTGGTTTTACTTCATACGTCCTTTCAACTAATGGTTTTTTCTATAACAGGTTCTATGGAATTAGAATTACGATTTAAAATCATAATGAAACTCTGAGTAACAGTTTTTGAGATGTTCTTGCAGTTTTATTAATAAAGCATATTACTCTACCTCCATACTATTTTTTCCCATTTATGTGCTTACTCTGGTATATATATATATATATATATATATATATGATGAGAACGAGTGCTCAACACTGCATTGGTGGATAGAGTTTCTTTATTTGTGTATTAAGACTTCATTGGTTTCATGTTAAGAAATATAGAAGAATATCTTAATATCCTAACAATTTTTCGAGCCATGGAGGAATGTTGTTCGTCTCCATTTGACATTTGGAAGGGTATCCAACTGTAAAAACTATGCCAAAACTGATCTTGCCTGTGCTGATGCCACATAAAAGGCACTCTGTGGAATGGTTGATGTTAGGATGCTTCTTCAGCCAAGATGGAAGCTTCAGTGAAGGGGTTCTTCACCTCAGAGGAACTGGTATCAGTGTGGGGTCAAAAAACTAGCAGAAAGGTGACTTCAGACTGTGCAACATAATGGCCTCTACTTTGAGTGTTAGGCTGCTTTTGTTGTAACTTGAATAAAGCAAATAAGTTACCAAAATATTTCAAAACTTTTGACTCAAAACAATTTCTCTCTCTCTCTCTCTCCAAATATATATACATACATACATACATACATACATACATACATATATATATATATATATATATATATATATATATATATATATATATACACACACACACACACATATATATGCATAAAAGTCTAACTGCTCAAGAATTACATTATGTTTGTTTTGATAGTGAGACTTCAAATCAGCATTAGATTTACAAAGCATCAATTCTCACAAATTTCACCCTTATCAGAGCAATCTGATGATGGATTGGATTCAAATTTTTGCATTTCCTTGTTTTCTGTTAGCATATCTAACCTTAAAGACTCAACATTTTTTAATACATAGTAACATCGCTTTCACTATAATTTACAAAGCACTGCCATTCAGTCAAAGAGGCTAATGGCTATATTTGAGTTAGATAAATTCAATTTCAGTTTATCTTATATATATATATATATATATATATATGCATGCATATACATACATATATATATATATATATATATATATATATATATATATATATATATATATATATATATATATATACACATACGTACACACATGTACACACACATATATATAGTAAATTTTAAGTGTTATATCAAACAAAATAAGTTGTAAGTTGTTATTGTAGACACAAAGGTTTATGTTCTGCTAATAACTTTTGCAATCCTTAGGTCATTGTTTACAAGGCCCATGTCAACTCCACAGAACAAATCTAGAGATCAGGAAGGATTATAAAAGAGGATAAATACAAATACCAGTAGTTTAATAATTATATTCTTCCTTTAGAAGTGTCAATATAAATAATACCAAATTATCCAACAGGAGGCTGGAAAGCAGCTGAATTTAATTTAACTGGAAAATTCTAGAGTGATGCTAATCTTATATAAATGGCAACATAAAATTCAGTCAATGGAATTTGGAAAAAAAAATTTATCCTTAACAATTTCAACGACCAAAACAATAGTTAACATGCTAGATCAGAAATTTTCAGCCAATACAGACATTTTTGGGACTTCCTCTTGGGAATTTGGCAAAATATGAAACCACCTGATTAAAGCAATTATTTCATCACATTATCTATATTATGGAGAACACCTGAATTTCCTACACAGCAGCACTGTTCTCAACATTAAAAATTTTAAACTAGACTAGAATTACATTTCACAACTATGAAAAATAATTGATCTAAAAGAAACAATGACTTATTTCTACTTATCATATATCAATTTTTCCTACAGACATTTTCTGTTATGTGCATGTCCAACTGGAAGTTGATATCATACAAAAACAAAACTGAAATTTGTGCTTTATGGAGGTTCTTTGCTTCCAGATTCCCCTGAAGATTGTTATATGCAAGCAAAATGTGATAGTGATGAAAAAAAAAAAAGAATAACATTTTTTTTTTCAAGCAGTAATAAACAAACTCATTAAATGTCAACATTCATATGCACATACACAAAACACACATTACATACATTGATGCCTGTCTGTCTATTTATCTATCTATGTGTGTGTGTGAGGCATGAACTTCCATACTGTTTCTATCTACCAATTTCACTTGTAAAGAATGTTATCTAAAACTTGTATAGTTTTTGCAATCTACCATCTTAATAATAATAACAATGCTTTCCTGAACTGGACTAAGGAAGAACTAAGGAAGCAGGAGAGGACTGGTATTAATAGGAGACTGTGTAAAGATGGCAAAATGTGATATAGAAGAGAATGTGAGAAGCAACTCAGAAAGACTGATTTCAGCTTTAAGTGGAGAGGAGAAAGAAGCCGTGGAGACTGCAATGGAATACAAGAACAGAAGAAAATAGGAGCAAAAAAGAAACATCTGTGAGAAAGAACTACATGGTCACATCTCAAACAAACACCAGATGAATCTTGGTTATGGCTGAAGAAAGGAGACCTTAAGAAATGGAAGCACTCATAATGGTAGCTCAAAGCAAGTCAGTGCGAATGAATATCACTATTAAGGACAAAATAGACAAATCCATGAAAAGTGGAAAATGCAACTCTTGTAATGAGCAAGAAGAATCCATTATGCCCTTAATAAGTTCCTGTAGTCCTTTGGCACTGAAAGAGTATAGACGCAAACATGACTGTGTAGCCAAGGTACTGCCCTGGGACATATTTCGACAAAGAGGATTTGAAGTTGTAAGAAAATGGTATAAACATCAATTAGAAGGTGAAATGGAGAATGACCAACATAGGGTCTTATGGGATTTTAATGCACAGACTAATCACAAAATTGAGATTGGTGTGATTGAGATTGGTGTGATTGAGATTGGTGTGATTGAGATTGGTGTGATTGAGATTGGTGTGATTGAGATTGGTGTGATTGAGATTGGTGTGATTGAGATTGGTGTGATTATGAGAATTGCATTAATTCAGAAATCTGCTCAATTGCTAAGGAAACTAGTTGTAGCCCCGTATCAAGGACATAGATTCTGAATGTAAAACATTCTTGGACACCATGAATAATAATGATAAAAATAACATAAGCTGCTTCGAATTTTAGCACAAGGCCAGCAATTTTAGGACATGGGATGAGTCAATTACACCAATTCCAGTACTTGAATGATACTTTATTTTATCAACTCTGAATGGATGACAAAGTTAACCTCAACAGGATTTGACCTCAGAATAAGCTGGATGAAATGCTGCAAGCCATTTTGCCTGGCATGCTATTGATTTTGCCAGCTTGCTGCCCTAGTAGTAGTAGTAGTAGTAGTAGTAGTAGTAATACTAACAATAATAATAATAATAACAGAGCTATGAACTGCTACCAAAACTTTACAACAATGTTTTGCAACAACCTAGTATGATTCCCTCTTGGCTAGTTAATAGTGTAACATTCCTACTTCCAAAAAATGAAGAAACAAATGAACCAAAAAATTATAGATCCATAAACTGCTTAACAACAATGTATAAAATGCTAACATTTGTCTTGACTGAATATACCTGTAGCTTTTTAATTGAAAATGGCATATTCCCTAATGAGCAAAGAGAATGCAAACATGGGTGCTATGGTTGTAAAGATCAGCTACTAATCAATAAGATGATCTTGGAAGATTATCACAAATGACACAGAAACTTGTCAGTAGCCTGGATAGACTATAAAAAAGCTTTTGATACAAGAATAAACTCATACTGTAAATACCCAACAACATGAACAAAACCCACAACATGTGCCATAGAATGCTGATACCTGACAGAACATAACCTGCACTACACAGTACTAAAACTGATGCAACAGAAGACTCAAACCAAACTCCATAACAAAACATACTGATACAATACAATATCCACCCCATGCTAAAAAATGCAGCACACCCCACCTCACCAGCACAAAGGTGCAACAAATGATGCAATAGAAAGTTGCTTGAAACTTTCAGATGTTGAAATGATTACCATGGTGACGAACGTTACCATACCTCAGTTTATGAGGGACAGGTGCTTCCGAAGAAATTCTGGTTGTAACAGGGAAAATGAAGCTGGACCTTTAAAGGAAGGCCTCTCACTTGGCAGTGGATGAGTAAAGATGCAGACTGACCACAGCTGTTATCTTAATACAGCATCAGCAGATAATAGAGCAAGGAGGAGGAAGTGGACCAACAAAGAAAACAGGATGGTGATGCAGTGCTACTCAGAAAGTGAACCTAAAAAAGGGGGCTATAGAAAACGGATGTTAACACTTTGGGTAGAGAAGGGTATGTTTAAAGTGACTGAGTAGAGATTAGTTGATCAAACTAATGCTATTAAGAGAAGAAAGTGGATGACAGAAATGGAGGTAGAAGAGGTCACAGGAAAACTGGAAAAGAAAGACCAGGCAGTGGGAAAGACAAACAGCAGCATAAGAGATACGGCTCAAACCAAAGAAGAATCTAAGGGAAAAAATAATAATAGTGCTACCAATAAAGAAGGGACAACTGGCACCAACGACTTAAGTGATTTAAGTGAGGAAGATCAGAAGATTTTAGATGAATTGCAAGAAGTAATGAGTAAAGAAGTAAGAAAAAGATTGCCAGCATTAAAGGGCATCAACAGAAGAAAGCTGCTAGATATGACTAGGAAAGTAGATTCAGTTATCAGTAGGATAGATACTAAAAATATAGAAGACACTAACTTATTGATCTATGCAGGAGGGGTAGTAGTCACCAGAAGATTAGATATCTCATAGGGAAAGATTTAAAAGAGCAAATGTGGAAAAGGAAACTACAAAATAAAGTGAAGACTTTAAGACAAGATCTGAGTATAATAGAAGCCTGGAAAACAAACAGGTTAGGAAACATAAGATTCAAATCTTGCCTTGAGGAAAGATATTTAGTCAAAGAGAAAGGATTTGGGACAATAATAGAAGAGTTGAAACAGTGTACCACAGCAGTCACAGGCAAGCATTCTAGATATCAGAAAACAATAGATCAGTATCAACAGAATAGATTAGCTGAAACAGACCAGAGGAGATTTTATAACCAAATAAATAGTGGAGAACGAAGTACTGAAGATGGGAAACCTAATGGAGAGGAAGCTAGAAAGTTTTGGAGTAATATTTGGGATAAACCAGTCAATCGTAATGGAGATGTAGCATGCTTAAAGAAAGTGAGGGAAGAAGTAGTGAGTGAGAAGCAGCCAGATCTAAGATTAACTAGTGCAATAATGAGTAAAGTGTAAAGAAAAATGTCGAATTGGAAGGGCCCAGGATAAAATTTAGTTCAAGGCTACTGGCTAAATAAATTCAGTAGTTTACATGAGTTTACAGACCAGTTGACATCATATGGACAAAGCTTGGGCACTCTGGGCATCAAGAGAGGGATTTTCTTAGGTATAACTTATCTACATTGCTTTTTGTACTTTGCATGATCCCTCTGATCTTGGTACTGAGGAAAATGAACCAGGGATATCAGTTCAAAGGAAAAACACAAAGAAACAATCATCTCTTCATGGATGATTTGAAGCTGCATGGCAAAGATGGGGTACAAGTAAGTTCCTGGGTGAATGCTGTTCACTGTTTTTAGTGCTGATGTTACAATGGAATTCTGACTCAAGAAGTGTGGTGTAATGAGTCTGAAAAGAGGAAGGTACAGTCCCAAACAGGGAGAGAATTGCCAAATAGGGAAGTGATGAAACAAATTGAAAAGGAAGGTTATAAGTATCTTGGCATACTAGAGATCATGGAGAAGGAAATGAAAGAACAGCTGAAGAAAGAGTATTTCTGAAGATTATGTTGTGCTCAAAATTGGCTGGATGGAATACAATTTCAAGCTGTGAATACACGGGACATAGCATCACTTGATTATAGAGATGGAATCATAAACTGGCAAAAGAATGAACTGATGAGTATGGATATGAAGACACAGAAACTATTCACATTGCATGGAATATTTCATTACAAGTGTAACACTGATCGGTTGTACTTGTTCAGAAGAAAAGGTGGGACAGATTTGATCAGTTGTCAGGATTGTATTGAATTAGAGGAAAATATTTTAGGGCGGTATGTAAAAAATTCTGTGAACCATTGTTGTGAAGAAGTCTGGCATCATCAAAATTGATAGTTGTGTTGAAAAAGAAAAATTTAAAGAGGGAAAAAACATGGAAAATGAAATGGCATGGAAAAGAAAAAAAAATGTATGGTCAGAGATATGAGTGCAAAAACAGATACGAAAGGTCAGTGGTTATGGATATGGAGGAGTGATTTGAAGATAGAAAGAGAAGCATTTATATGTATGGCACAAGAACGAGAAGTGAGCACAAGTTATGTGAAGTGCAGAATCGATAACACAGAATGTGTGGTGAGAGGGGTGAAACAGTGTGGCATATTGTAAGTGAATGCTCAAAATTGACACAACGCGAATAGAAAAGATAACATGACGATATGGCAAGAATGGTCTGTTGGGAGCTCTGTGGAAATTATGGCCAAGAAAGATCAAAAACAGAAGGAATTGATGAGAATGAGAATTGCAAATTCTGTAGGATGCAATGATTCAGTGTGACCATTAGATTAGACATTTAAAACCTGACATTGTTGTAGTGAATAAAAAAGAAAAAAATGTCTGATAATTGACATAGCATGACCTGGTGACAACAGGATTGAAGAGAAAGAAGAAGAAAAAGTTACCAAATAGGACAAATTGAAGTGGGAAATATGCAGGTTGTGGGCAATGAACAGAATAGACATGATACCAATAGTGATTGGTGCACTTGGAAGTGTCAGCACTCAACTAGCAACATGGCTCAAAAAGATTGGAATGAATATAAAGATAGAACATCTAAAGAAATTATCATTGCTTAGAACTGCAAGAGTCCTCCGCAGGGTTCTTGAAGCAAGATCAGCAAACAAGTGTCACCTTAGTCTCCTGGCTGTGGACAGCTGACACTCTTCATCATACTGACCAAAATAAAGCTGAGATTTTTCCTGATAAAATAATAATAATGGCAGGTGCCTATACATTTTTGAGGAAGTGGCTGTCAATAAATACTTTTTATTCTATTGACTTCTGGAAGAATAAATGTAAAGTTGGCTTTGATAGAATTTGAAATCAAATACTACAAATCACTTTGTTCTACTTGTAATGATTTTGCCAATTCACTGCATTTCTTGAGTTGGTAGCAATAGTTTTGATATAACCTCAACAACAATTCAATGATATGGCTGAACAACAACAACAACGATAATATATCAATTATTACTCTAACCAACTCAGCAGTTATGTAACAGGAACTAAACTGAAGTATTCGAAGAAAGATACAAAAAAGAAAAAATACCAGCCTTTCACAAAGTTCATGAAAATTAAATTCTTCATGGAACCAAACAAAACAAACAAAATTTGAAAATTAAAATATTAAAACATTTTCAATTTAAATTAAGTTAAACAAACTGCAAAAATAAGATTAAAAAAACATAAATAAAAGGTAATTAATAAAAACAATTCCTTCAAAATTCCAAGAAGTAAAAACGTAATTGCAAAAATTCTGTTTACAGAGACAGGTTTTTGGTGAATGTCGTTGGTTGAATTAGTGAGATGGAATAATTTTAATAACTCAAATCACCACTTAAAAATATAATATTGATAATAATAATAACAATAACAAAAAGAACAATAAAATATTAATAACAATAATAATAAAGTGACTATTATTATTATTATTATTATTATTATTATTACTAATATTATTTTAATTGTGCTACTGCTGGTCTTCGTGTTCTCAATATTCCAGACTATTTAATGAAATGAAATGCAATTTACTTCCACATTTATGCGCCCAATCTCACCCACAAATCATGACTTAAAATTTATTATTAACCCCACTACTGGTGTATATATTGTCCATCTAATGTCCTTCAACAGCTATTCTTGCAGAAAATAAAGAAAGCATTGTCAATGAAACAGTACCAATTGTACATGTGGGTCAAAGGAACTGACTAGCCCCCTTGGCCAAAGTTTCACTCCTAAGCAGTTCAATTTCTTTGTTTATTCATTCTTTTCATTTTGGTTGTTTTTGTATGTTCTTTTTTGGGATCCTTTTTATTCAGCTTGATGCCTATTTATTGAGTAGCTGTGGATGATTTAATGCAGTTAAGTAACATTTAGACTGGAAAGATTTCTTTTTGGATGTAACCAAAAATTTTTGTTAAACAGGTTAGATTTATTTGTTTGGAATTTGGGCAGCTGTTTTCTGTCATTCATTTCTGTATGTTGTGAGATATTGTATTCATGTATGATGTCACTTTTAGCATCTTGATTTCAGTTGATGCTGTCTTCTATAAATGTAGCATGTGCGGGGGTTTCAAATTCATGAAGGGTCACATGTTCTGGTGTATTATTTTGCTCTTGGTGGGCCTCGTATTCTAGCATTTAATCAACTTTATGTTGTGGTTTGTTTTCTGTAGTATTCCCTTCCAAATTCATGTTGTTAATTTTTACTACATACTCTTCTCTCTCTGTTGTCATTATTTAAATTAGTGTTAACTGTAATTTTGATATACTTTATTCCAGATGGAGTAAGTCTATGGTTACGTATGATATCTCTATGTACATTTGCTAATTTGTTTGAGTTTATATATTCCTGAAAGTTTTCTCTGACATTATATTTTCAGATGTTATAGCATTGTCCACTAATGTTTCTTTCTGGTTTATTCAATGCTGTGTAAAATGCTGTCACAACCTGTCTGTACTCCTCATATGTCCATATATTTCTAATTCTTTTGATACTGTTAGTTTGTATTTGATCGGAGGTGTCAGAATTGAGATCTGGGTTTTGATTTCCCTCAGATCAATCTTTAGGGGAGTTCCTTCCAGATACCAATTTTTCAACCTTAGCTTAGATGTCCACTGAGAGACGTGGTTCTTGGTAACCTCTTTGACAACCAATGTGGAATGATTTAGATCTGGTTGCATTTTCATTTGTGTCTTTTCCATTTTAATCTTACTGGCAAGAATTGTTTATTTGGCACTACCATTTTGCTTAAAGAAACTTAGAGAGGGCAGTCTTCCTTCATAGGTGGAAGAATATTAGCCAGCTTCATGTTTGGTGTGTTGTTGTTATTACTATTATTATTATTATTATTGTTATTGAGTGAGAGAGCAGCGCATATCATCAAAGTGACACGGAGGTATAATTATACAAAACCCAATATACTCATCATGACTACCTGTCTGATAAGGGTACACTAGGCACATGCATCACAACCACATGTGAGCAACAAAGTGATTTTATATCAGGATAAACAGCGCATGACCCTGCAGATGGGGCCCAGTTAGAATTTTTTCCAGTTGAATAGCCCACCCCACACAAAAGGTCCCTGAACAAGGATTGTTTAAGGATGATGAGCGGAACACCCATGTTTCCAGAGGGAAGTTATTCAAACCTCAAAGAATTCCTCTCGACGCATGACTATGATGCTCCCCTAATACTTCTGCTTGTGATCAGAGGTGCACATATTGTCAGCCACCAAGGTTAAGGTCAAACAACTGACAAGCAAATCTGTGGTATTGAGCAGAATATTTGCAGTAGCCCATCTTTTATACCATGACAAAACAATGTACATAACACTTCCAATCAGTTAAGATAAGAAACCATGAGAGCCACAGCCTGGTATTGCATCAGGGCATATTATTATTATTATTATTATTATTATTATTATCATCATCATCATCATACTGGGTCTATCCCCCAACAGTTCAAGGATGCCTCCATAATGCACTTGTACAAAAACAAAGGGAAGAAGAGTGTATGTGATAATCATAGGGGGAATAAGTTTGTTGTGCATAGATGGAAAAATTCTTGTGAGGGTGATTCTTAACCACATCAATATGCATGTAGTAAACAGTAGATATCCTGAATCCCAGTGTGGATTTCAGGCAGGGAGAGGCACAGTTGACATGATCTTTGCTCTTCAGCAAGTTCAACAGAAAGCACGTGAGCAAAATACTGATTTGTATGTGGCCTTTGTCGACTTAACCAAGGCCTTTGTTTGATACAGTGAATCACGAGGCACTTTGAAAAATTTTGTTAAAAGTTGGTCTCCCTGGTAAAATAATAAAAGTAATGGTATCTTTGCATGAAGGAATGATGACAACAGTGATATGTAACAGTTAATGTTCAGAGGAATTTTCTATTTCCACTGGAACTAAACAAGGCTGTGTCTTAGCTCCTGTACTTTTTTGCAATATTCTTTTCAATGATGATCTAACATGCATTTTGGGATTACCATGAAGGTTTTGCACAGACAAAATCTACTAAATCTAAATGGGGAAAGCTTCAAATCAAAGAAAAAGACCAAGGAAGAGATTCTATGTAATTTTCTGTTCACAATGATTGCACTTTGAATTTCTCATGCATTTGAAGGAATTTAGGAAATAGTTGACAGGCGTGCTGTGGCAGCTCATGCATTTGGGGTGACTGAAGTTTTATTCCAACCAAAAGCCTGGGAGAGAACATACTCAAGATTCAAATGAGATGATTGATAATAAGCCACTCAAATAGGTCAGGTCATTTAAATCTCTTGGAAGTACAATAAACTTTAAGAAACTCTTGATAACAAAATCAAATTTAAAATATCTTAGGCTACAAGTACTTTTGGAAAACTTTTCTGTCATTTGTGGGATGAACACAGTGTCAGTCTGAAAACTAAAATAAATGTATACAAATCTTATATTTTGAGCACACTTTTGTATGGGGCAGAAACATGGACTCCCTACAACAGACATATAAAGAAACTTGAAACCTTTCACATATGTTGTATGCACAATTTCTGCAACATAAAATGGCAAGATATCAAATGTCAAAATCTTTAAAAAAAATGCAATACTCCCAATTATTGCCCAGATTGATCTGAGTTGCATAAAATGTATCATGACAGACACATTTGTCCACTCCCAGGCAAAATCAAAATCCTCATTGTCCCCATTGTGATGTCATAGCAAAATTCATACCTGAACTCAAATTACATTCATGCATCCATTGCAAATAGATGCAACTTTTATTTTTAATCCTTTCTTTTTGTTTAAGTAATGAACAGAGTAAAATTTGTTACATGCCAACTCCAACAAAAATGAAAAAAAGTTGTAATTTTAAGCTATGCAAAAATGCCTTGTCACTTGATTAGTGACTGACTTGAATTCTGCAAAGCACTAAAAAGAATCTTACACTCCTCCACCGAAAGACATGCACACAATAGTATTTTTTTAAAATTATTAACACGCACATGAGCAAATAATTTTAATGTACACACACACACACACACACACACACACACACACACACACACACACGCAAATAAATAGAAACAAAGGCATAAATGTATATTTTTTTTTTTAAATATTAACACACACAAGTACACGCAAGCACTATTGTCATGTTGGGTCTGTTGACCATCACCTGTTCATTTATTATGTGATTCTTATATATGTTGAATTCTCACCCTGGGGAAATATTTAACTCACTATTTCAAGATGCAAGTTTTTAATTTTTAATTCATTGATTTGTAATTAATTGCGTTAACTAAGGAAACAATTGTAGGTTACAGAGAATTTTTGACAAAATGTAAATAAATTGAATTTTATGAGTTAAAACTCTCCATTTTCTCCTTATAATATATTATATTGAAATATACCCATATATCAAAATATATTAGCCATTAAACTCCATAATATACTTAATTGGTGCTTATTTAAACAATAAACACCAATACTATTAAGTTATACTGGACTCTAGAACTTTTACATCAATATACAAGATTGAACCAGTGAAGTTTGGATGATAACATCCCCTTTAGAGGTATCCCTATACTCAAAATAGTGCGGGTGGCACATAAAATACACCATTTTGAGCGTGGCCGTTGCCAGTACCGCCTGACTGGCCTTCGTAGGATTTTTGAGCGAGATCGTTGCCAGTGCCCCTGGACTGGATCTTGTGCAGGTGGCACATAAAATGCACCATTTTGAGCGTGGCCGTTGCCAGTACCGCCGGACTGGCCTACGTAGGATTTTTGAGCGAGACCGTTGCCAGTGTCCCTGGACTGGCTCTTGTGCAGGTGGCACATAAAATACATCATCTTGAGCGTGGCCGTTGCCAGTACCGCCTGACTGGCCTTTGTGCGGGTGACACGTAAAAGCACCCACTACACTCTCTGAGTGGTTGGCGTTAGGAAGGGCATCCAGCCGTAGAAACTCTGCCAAATCAGAATGGAGCCTGGTGTAGCCATCTGGTTTCACCAGTCCTCAGTCAAATCGTCCAACCCATGCTAGTATGGAAAACGGACGTTAAACGACGATGATATACAGGGTGCATTGAATAAACTGAAATCTAAATTATGCAAAAATGAAAATAACACTGATATCTCATTTTAACAATATATTTACCAAAATTACATAAAAACATCTTGAAATACTAAAGAGTAAATTTATTCAATAAAATCGCCATTGGCTTTAACCATGGCCTCCAGATGACCTTGGAATCTCCTGCAACTTTTCTGGATGGTTTCCTTGTTTAAGTTGATGAATGCTGCCATAATCCTTGCCTTCAGTTCATCTTTGGTGCTACAAGAAGTTTTGTTGGTCTCTCACTCAACTGTGCCCCACTCATAATAATCAAGGGAGTAGCAGTCTGGGGAGTTAGGTGACCAGATGTTAGAGGTGATGTGGTCGCAGAATTTGTCTGACAGCCATGATTGGGTTCTCCTACTTGTGTAGCATGGTGCGGAGTCCTGTTGCCAGACATAGGGTCTTCCAGCAACCACCCTCTTGATCCAGAGCTGCACTACCTCCTTCAGGCACTTGATGTAGGCCTCTGTGTTGAGTCTGAGGCTGTGTAAGAAGATGAATGGAGGTATAATGTAGCCATCACTAGTGATCACTCCAAACATCATGATGTTGACTGGATGTTTGATTTTTATCACTCTCAGTAAATATACAGATATATGGGGTGCAATGGGTAAATTGTCACCCAGACTGCATTGCCCTTGATTATCATGTGTAGGGCACAGCTGAGCAAGAGACCAACAAAACTCCTTGTAACACTAAGGTGAACTGAAGGCAAGGATCATGGCAGCATTCATCAACTTAAACAAGGAGATTGTTCAGGAGAGTTGCAGGAGATTCTGAAGTTGTCTGGAGGCCATGGTTGAAGCCAATGGGGATTTTATTGAATAAATTTACTCTTTAGAATTTCAAGATATTTTTATGTAATTTTGGTAAATATATCTGTTAAAATGAGATGTCAGTGTTATTTTCATTTTTGTGTAATTTTGATGACAATTTATTCACTGCACCCTGTACATTTATGCATGCACACACAACTTATGCACTGCTTGCATACATGCTCATGTGTTAAACTAATACATTTGTTAAAACTTGTCCCTCCCATCGTTTCTTTTTGTACTTTTTGCTTTATATATACATATACAAACACACAATTCCCACACATAAACAAATGCCCCACCTGAAAATAATCACTCACACGCACACTCACATGGGTCACTATTGCATAATATCATAATCATACAAACATTCATTTTCAAGAGATTTGGCAGTTCTCTTGAGAGAGAGAGAGAGAGAGAGAGAGAGAGAGTGGAGGAGAGAGATAGAGAGAATCAATATATTATTTTCAGCAATTTTCTAAACATATATAACTATAATTAAATGTTATATATGTAGATGTTTTTACATATATCTTGTATATTCAAAAATGATCGAAATTACATGGGATATTACATTATATCCAATATCCTATACAAAGTTTTGTATATAAACAGATGTTGATAATTACTTGGGCTGCATCTATTCATTAAATCTTATAGCAAGTTGAATTATTTTCTAGAAAAATTCAAAGCATTCGTAATTTCTATGGCTGCGTAAATTCTATAGTTACACATTATCTATAAAGATATTCAAAATTAGTCAGGATGCATTGCGTGACACTAAATATAAAATACACCATGGCAATTATTTTATTGTTGATGTTGACAGCAGTAGTGGCATCATCATCATCATCATCATCATCATCTTCACCATTACCACTTTAACATCTGTTTTCCCATGTTACCATATATGTGTAGGAGTGTGTGTGAGAGAGAGTTCATGAGTGTGTATATGTACCAATATCTAAATATATATATATGAGGTTGCCAAGAAAGTTCTTGCGGTTTTTAACCTTTAAATTCAGATGCAAATATTTCGGCTCAAACGAAACTTTATTATTCGAAATAAACACCATCAGAATCAACACACTTTTGCCAGTGCGAAACAAGTTTATTTATGCCAGTAGCATAAAAATCCTGCGTTCTGGTGGCGATGAAGTCGTTGAAAGTGTGTATGCATCGTCTTGGTTTTTGAAGCATTTCTCATGCAGGAAGTTGTCGAGATGCTTGAAAAAGTGGTAGTCGGTAGGCGAGAGGTCTGTTGAGTATGGCGGATGAGACAGAGTTCCGTAGCCCAATTCGTTCAACTTCTGCAAGGTCAGTTGTGGGACGGGCGGCCGAGCGTTGTCGTGGAGAAGAATTGGTCCTTTTCTATTGACCAATGCTGGCTGTTCTTGTCGGAGTTTCTCATGCATTTCATCCATTTGCTGACAATACTTCTTTGCCGTAATGGTTTCGCCTGGATCCAAAAAGCTGTGATGGATAAGACCTGCCACAGACCACCAAACAGTCACCATGACCTTCTTTTGGTGCAACATTGGCTTCGGGAAGTGCCATGGAGCTTCGTCGGTATCCAACCACTGAGCTGAGCATTGCCGGTTGTCATAAAGAATCCACTTTCCCTTGCAAGTCACAATCCAGTCGAGAAACGGGTCATTCTTGTTGCATAAAAGAAGGAAAGATGACACTTCAAAACGGTATTTTTTTTGGTCATCGTTCAATTCATGCGGCACCCATTTCTCAAGTATTTTTGTTTTTCCAATCTCTTTCAAGTGGTTGGAAATTGTAAACATTACGTCTAATTCAGAAACAAGCTCTAGAATAGTTGTGCATGAATTAGCTTTGACTAAAGTCCTCAGTTGATCGTTGTCAACATCCAATGGCAGACCACTACGCTTATCATCTTCAAGACTCTCATCACCGCTACGAAATTTCTTGGACTACCATTGTGCTGTACGTTCATTAGTGGTTCCTGGGCCAAATGCATCATTGATATCGTGAGCTGTTTCAGCAGCTTTTTGGCCTAGCTTGAATTGGAATAAGACAATTGTGTGAATTTGCTTTTTGCCCGTGTTGTATTCAACGTTCCGGAAAAAAAAATGGCCAAAAAGAAAAAGAGTAACATGATTAGATAGAGCAAAAAAAGGGCTTTAAAATGATATATGAAGTCAAAGTAAATTTACGAAAATTAATTTGAAAATACATCATTTAGAACCAAAATTATAAATTCCACAAGAACTTTCTTGACAACCTAATGTATATAACTTTTTCACTGTTCTCGGTCTGTTAACGGCTAGGCATTTCAGACGAGTGTATACTGGTACTGATGTAGCGACATTTGAACTTTTATCTAGGTAAATCTAGCTGATGAGAACTAATCAAATTTACGTGGAGGCATGGTCATTGGTGAATATCAATTATTTTGGAGGTGGGGGGAGGGGAGTGAAAAATAGGAATAGGTCAGGGAAGAGCAAGTGATGATTACTGACAGTAGCAGAGAGACAATGTGATGTGTAGGGGAATAAATGGTATTAGGTACAATGCTTGAGAGAGTAGTTCTGTAGTTAGAAGAGTGAAGGTGAGATGAGTGTTAGAGAAGATGGGTTGCAGAAAAAGGCTAGACTAAACCTCATTTTCACAGCGTAGCTTCAATCATCTCAGTCCTTTGTCATCTCCTCTTTGAAGCTCAACATCTTGATATCAGTCTTCACTGCTTCATCCCATATGTCTTCCTAGGTTGCCCTCTTCTATGGTTCTGCCCACATTTAATGATTAGCGCTTCATTATGCTGCTCTCCTCAGCCATCCGCATCACATAACCATACCAGTGCTGCCTTCTCCCTTGCATACCACATCTAACACCTCTTATGCCCAATTTGTTTCTCAATACATTTGTACTTTATGGTAAATACACACTGGTATTGCACATCCAGCAGAATATGTTTTTCACTCTTACACATCTGTTTTCAACATCTTGATGTCAGTCTTCACTGCTCCATCCCATGTCTTCCTGTGATTCCACTGAATCACATATGTGCCCAAAGTTAGCACTGAGTGTACCATATGGAGTTTCTAATGACACCTTTTGTAGATGTCAGACAGAGCCATTTACCTGAAAGTAATAGCATGCTAACTGTTTTCCTGCTTACTAGAACTTAAGTCTGTGCAAAGTTAACTTTAAGGTCTTGTGATTCTGGGTTTTGACTCCAGACAGCTATAAGAAGATCATCTGCATTGAGGAATTCCCTGCACAAATGGTCTTAAACTCCCCTGGAGGACTACGATAAATAGGAAGAAATTAATAACCAAAGCTTGGTGAACTTTTATCTACACACTAAATTTGTTGTATTCATCGTTAACTCTTGCCTTACTAATAGCACCTTTGTACATGGTCTGAACAGCTCGCACTAGCCATTTGTCTATTCCTAGCTTCTGCAGTGACTACCAGATCATGAAGCAAGGGACCCTGTCAAGGGCTTTCTCAAGGTTGGTAAACACTAAGGAAAGTGGTTTACCTTTGGTTAAATACTTCTCTTGCAGTTGCTTTATTAGGAAGAGAACATCAGAAGTATTTTACTCTGACACAAAACCAAACTGCTTCTCATCTAGTCTAACTCTGTTCCTAATTAACTGAGTTCTTTTTCCAAAATTTTTACAAGCTGGTCAAGTAATTTGATACCTCTGTAATTGTTTCTCTCTAAAGCATCATCTTCACTCCTATAACAGTTGACTATGATGCCACTACACTATTCTTTATTTATGATACCTTTATCTGCATCAAAATTTTACTGGTGACTAAGCTGTATCTTATTCTGCTAGATATTTCATGCATATTAGCAGAAGAGATACGTAGGAACACATGTAGATATATACATAGATGGTCCAGAGGCTTTCCCCAGCTTCATATCCCTAATTAATCTGTCATTCTACTATCTTCTAAGACAGTTAGTCCTTCTGTTGGGTCCACATTAGAAGCATTCTCTACCATATATTCTCCACATTCAGTAGCTTTTCATAACAGAACTTTCATGCCTCTTTTTTCCTAAAGTGGCCAAGTGCAAACATACTATTACCCATCTGTACACACTTCTCTCCTACATCTCGGTTTTCTCTAAAACAATGCCTTGCAATCAGGAATACCTTATGCTCCTAATCTTCATGGCACAGAACCCGGGCAAAACTCTTCCTTTCTCTTCCACCGGTTGCTAAATAGACTTGTCATCTTGCTAACAAGTTGGTATAATTCTCTTCTTCTGCCACCCATTATTCCACTTCTTCCAAACCCATCTCTTCACTTTTATGGCTCTGTCTACTTCACAGTTTCACCACTACATTATCCTTGGTCTGGCTGGAGCATTGCTCCAGCCACAAATTTAGTCTGTAGCCCTAAGTAGCTGGCTCCATAAGAACTTCTAATTATCCTGTATAATATATGTTTCTTATTCCTCCCACTTCATATCAAATGCATAAATTAGTATGTTTCTAAATCTTTGACTGTTCAGTGGTTCATTATGTTTCCATTTCTTCCTTTTCTAGATTGGTTTGTGTCTCTGAATCCTTCTAGCTCTAAGTCTGAAGTCACTAACTACTAACACAGGTTGAACTGTGTATTCTACACCATTTACAAGGTTCTGCCTATCCTGTTTTCTGATGAGAATGTAGTCAATGTGGCTTATGTTTGCACCAGACTGACAGGTGACCAAATAGCTGGCTGGTTTCCTGAAGTTAGTTCTACAGATCAACAAGTAATTTGTACACAAAAACTCCAGCAGCTTTGTTCCCTCCTCCTTCCTAGAATAAAAACCATAACCTTTATGTACAACATGTCTGTGTGTGTGTGTGTGTGTGTGTGTGTGTGTGTGCGTGCGTGCATGCGCATGCACGTGTGTGTGTGTGTGTGTGTGTGTGTGCAGACATGCAAATAAAAGGAAAGGGTATTCAGTATATGATACAGAGTTTGGAATTATGAATTAGCCATTGGTCAGTTACTCTGTTTTTACTTGGGGTTTACACTCAAGAAACACAGGTGTGATCATCCAGGTCTATTATATCCACAAGATATAAGCAAAGCAAGATTTTCATGGTTAAATGAAGATCCTTGGTTGAAACTGTAGCAGCTTCAATCATGACTGGAGTACTGTCATATAAAGGAAGCTATTCTGTTCAAGCCTAAAATCATTGCAAAGGGAAGCTAATTCAAATAGGTCATAAGATGCAGTTTTCATGAATATATTTTGTTTAGTATGAGATATGCAGATGTTTGGAAATTTTTGCAGAAGAAAAGTCTTGAGATGGTGGTTGATATTTCAGACCCACTGGTTGCTTCAATATCTAGAATATCTGAGTTAAACAAATCCTGCAATTCTGAGATCCACTGAAATACGAGTAGCTCTATCAACAATACTCCCTACTATTGAAGGAGGTTTGCAGTTTCTGGTTAAATCTAGACAAGTGGAACTTTTTCTTTTCTTTGGTCTAACAAGATACTGATAGTGAAAATCCTTGAAAGTTTTTGCAATAAACTCCATTTAATTCCTTTCGATGCTACCCCAGTATGTTATGGATGCTCAATATACAATTTCATTAGAAAGGCAGAATCCTGAGTGGACAGATATATGGATTTCAACAGTTACATGTTTGCTGTTGGGACAAAAATCATCTGAATGTATATTTTCAATAGCTGTGTTCACTCAGGAAAGCAAGATTGTCCAAGCAACAATAGTGGATCTAACATTGTGTGCACTGAAAAGCTAAGAACATTCCTGTTAATGTCCCTCTCCAAGGATAAATCAAAGGCTCTCCTACATATGCTGGCCACTAGCTCTTGAAGTTGACAGCTAAAAGTGCAATTAGTAATATGAACATAGGGAAAGCAGCAGTAAAAGTGATAGTCACTATAATGCAGTAAAAATCTATGTGTATGTGTGAGAATGCATGTATGTATGCACATGCATGCGCATATATGTATATATATATATATGTGTGTGTGTGTGTGTGTGTGTGTGTTATATACACAACCATGCATATACAAACAGATAATACCAGGACATATCTAAAACAAAAGAATGCAAATTGAGAATGATTTCTACCAAGATGACAGAAAAATAAAACAAATAATAACTATACACATGCATACATATCAACATATATGCTTATGTAAACAGATTCATATACATGTACACGTATATATTTGTGTGTGTGTATGGTAAGAAGTGGGGTTAGTTCTAATGTGTGGCACCTTGGGCAAGTGTCTCCTGCTATAGCTCTGGGTGATCAAAGCCTTGAGAAGGGATTTGGTAGGCAGAAATTGAAAGAAGCCTGCTAGATGCATACATACATACATATAAAGATACATATATATATATATATATATATATATATATATATATATATATATATACAGGGTGGGGCAGAGCAGATGGACATTTTTGAAATGACTATTACTCAGCCCCAAGGGGAGAGATATGTCCAACAGGTACCATTTTGTCTGTCGTGTCTTAGCCCTTTTTTTTCTTTTCAGGTGAAGCCATGGCACTGTGGACAATAAAGCATCACATGTCTGCTTACAATCTGTCACAGCATTTCAATGTGACTTTCAGCACCACTTTAACATTCACCAAAATCAGGCTGTTCCCACCCATAACACAATCTTACGTTGGGTGAATGCATTTCATACATGAGGTACACTAATGACAAGGAGACTGGTGGGGGCGTCACAAATGGTACAGACCCCGGAAAATGTGGAACACATCAGACAAACTTTCAGAAATGCATCAATGAAAATAGACACCACATGATGGATGTTGTTTTTCGCACTTGATTTTGACAAATACTAATTCAATATGAACACATGGATGTCAATAAAATTTGTTTGCTGCTAAAATTAATGATTATGTAAATTTTTCAAAAACATCTGTCCTTTTTGCCCCACCCCATATATATATATCACTGTACCAACTACATTATCAGATGATATACATCACTTGTCAGAATGCAAAATTCTAATTCTTTCTTGGTTGTGCAATTCTTTTCCATCTTGTCTCAAATTGCTCAATTAAATCATCTTTCTGTCATTGTGGAGGCCTTCCAAGTGGCCCTTTCCAATGTCTTGAATACCAACCACTTCATGGGTACACCTGTTGTCTGTGAATATTGGGACCTGTCCAGTCCAGCAAAACTTATGATTTCTGTACTCTGTGATAACATCGTTCACGTCACTCCAGTTTCAAATGATTTCACGTTGAATGGTCTTGTAATGTTATTCCTAGATGAATCTTTCCATGGCCCTTTGCATTACAGCCAATTGATGTTCTTTCCTCTTCTTAGTAGCTCACCTCTCACTTACATATAAGTCTGCAGGTAGGACAGTGCTATTGAACAGCCAGTCACATATGGTCTTGACCAGCTTTGCATTGAGCACATCCTTTATTGAGGTAAATATCTTCCATCTGCCTTTATTCTCTTTAAGATTTCAGCATCCGTATCTCAGTGCATATTCACTGTGAGCTCTAAGTAAACTTACTCCTTTATCTCCTCAATTTCATCATGTCCCACCTCTATTAAGCCTTGTACTACATCTTCAGATGGCATGTCTTTTGTTTCCATGTAATTCATTTTAAGGCCTATCACTGAGTAGTGGGTGTCCACTTCTGTCATCATAGTCTGCAGCTTACGTGTGTTTCTATTGTAATGTAGTTATATGTCACCAATTATTGTAGTTTGCCTCTGTTTATGATGATACTTGTTTACAGTATAACCAAGTAGTAACAATAAAATATATAACTCTCCATGAACTATACACAAACCAACAAACAATATTCCTGTAAACTACCAAAATGACATCCTACGACTTCCTGCAATTAACGCCTACTCTTTTTGTCTCTCACACAGGCTGCTACTATCTGTAGTTGTTCAGTCAAGTCTATTCTTAACAGGGGATGTCATGACTTTTGCCACAACTTTCCCTCTTTGAAGATTTCGACTTTTGTAGGAAACAAAATTTATTTTATGATTATTATTATTATTATTTCTTTCCAACACCTCTACCTCTTTTGAAATTCTGCTTCCCTAGGGAGTTTAGTACCTTTTCTACTTAGGAATTATTTCTAAATGTTCAGTCTGTTTACATTTTCTGTTACTGTACCTTCTAGGCTCAATGTCTTTCGGTGCTGACACATCATAAAACACTTCCATTGGAATTCCCTTCCTTTCTTCTGTGTGCCTGATTTTTAATTGATTTAGGTGTCATCTATGCTCCCATTGTTGGTCTTTTATTTCCAATTCTTTTAGTCACTACACCATCTTGCCAACTCTCTTTACCATTCTTGTATACTTTGAAATGGACTTTGTCTCCAACATCAAAATGTTTAGTTGAATTTTTTGTATTTTCTCTATACATTTTAAACTTTGGCAACAATTTGTTGAAGATCGATTTAATCTTTTGAGTGAACATTAACTCTGTAGATGACTTGCCTGAACTGGTATTCAGATTGAATGTTATTCTGTACACTCTTAAGAATTTAGTTAGTGCTTTGTCATTTCCTAACTTGTTCCTTGCCTTTTTTTTAGTGCTCGCTTGAAAGTATCTACAAATCGTTTTGCTTGCCCATTTGACCTTGAGTGGTAGGGCAGGGTAAACATGTACTTGATTACATGCATTTTGCAGAATTTCTTGAACTCATATCCTGTAAATTGTGTTCCATTGTCAGATACTATGAAGTCTGAACACTGTATCGAGCAAAAAGTTCATGCAAGAACTGTATTGTTGCCTTCAAGGTAGGCTGACTGCACCTACATACTTCCGGCCACTTGGTAAGGCTACCAGTATAGTCTATATGTACCCTGGACCACAGCCTATCCATCCCAGGCCATGACTGGTATTTCATTGGTGGTGCCTTGGCTGCTAGTGCATGACCTCTACATAATTTTACCAAATGTTTGATGTCCTGCTCCATTGTCGGCCAATGCACATAACTCCTCATCAAAGCTTTCATTCTTGACATCCCTGGGTGTCAGATATGAAGTTTATGTAATATCCATTTCTGTAGTGAAGCTGGTACTACCACTCTTTGTGCAAATATTAATACATTGTCACAGAGTGAAAATGATTCACATTCTTGTTTCTCTTTTGTTTATTTTTCGAGGTTTCCTTCATTTTTATGATGTATTTGTGCTGCACTGATTTACTTTTATATTTTGTACAGTCACTGGCAACTCCTGAATGACATTACACATAACATTTTAAATTTCTTTTTCTGATTGTAATGTGGCTATCACTATATCTTCAAGCAGTTCTTCGGATTAGCCAAGATAAACAATCCACAGGGCCAATTTTCTTAGAAGGAAAGTTGTAATTTAACAATATTGTACCCCAGCATTGTAATATTTTAGCTGTATGGGTAGGAATTCCTTTCTTCAATCTGAAAATTGATAGTAACGGTCAGTAGTTCACCTGAAGCTGTAAACTTCTACTGTGGAGAAATCTGTGAAATTTCTTCACGGCAAAAATAATCGTTAGAGCTTCTTTCTCTATCGGACTGTAGTTTTTTTTCTGCTGCAATCAGAGCGCATGAGGCATGAACCACCACCTTCATATTACCTTCTTTATATCTGTATAGCAAAACTGCTCCTATGCCATATTCAGAAGCGTCAGAAGCTACAACAATTTCCACTGCAGAATTGAAATGAACCAGCCACAAATCCGAAATTAATACTTTTTTAATATCCTGAAATACCTTTTGACAGTTATTTGACCAATTCCATTTGGCGTCTTTCTTCAGCAAATTATTAAGTGGAGCACTCAATTCATACATGTTTGGTATGTAATTTTGATAATAGTTCACTAGGCCAAGAAAAGCTTGTAATGTTGCGATGTTAGTTAGGGGGAGGCATATTTTTAATTGTGTCTGCCCTTCTAATGTCTGAAGGAAGGTAACAACTACGTAACAATCCAACAAACTCTCCACAAACTATATGTAAGCCAACAAACGATATTCCAACAAACAACCAAAATGACACCTTATGATTTCCTGCAATTAACTCCTACTCTGTCCATCTCTCACTGAAACCGCTACTATTTATAGTCATCCATCAAGTCAATTCTTGCAATGGGTGTTGTGACTCTCACCACACAGTTTCAGAGATGAATACAGTGTCATCTGTGATTTAGAAGGGTGATAGTAGCCTGCTGTTGATGTTCACATTTCCTGTCCAGTCAACATTTCTGATGACATAGTTTCTGATGACATGCAATGAAGAGCTTTGAAGAGATGGTATCTCCTTATCTGATACCCTTCTTAGTTGGAACTCTTATTGGTGGTGATAGCAGAGCTATATCTGTAATGTATCCAGAGTTTGCATCTTTAAGCAGTTTGTGTGTTGTGCCAGCAATCATTTTCATTGATTTCAGCACTGCATTCACATCATGCTAATTATACGCAATGTTTGTAT